>NC_057712.1:3278074-3309698 GCF_004010195.1 Chiloscyllium plagiosum | reverse complement strand
CCGGGGCAGTCAGGTTTGTGGATTTTGGGCAGGAGGTAGAAACGGGCGGTGCGGGGTTGTGGGACTATAAGGTTGGAGGCGGTGGATGGGAGATCTCCGGAGGTGATGAGGTTATGGATGGTCTGGGAGATGATGGTTTGGTGGTGGGAGGTGGGGTCATGGTCAAGGGGGCAGTAGGAGGACGTGTCCGCGAGCTGGCGTTTAGCCTCAGCAGTGTAAAGATCGGTGCGCCAAACTACCAAACGTGCCTCCCTTGTCTGCCGGTTTGATGGTGAGGTTGGGGTTGGAGCAGAGGGAGTGGAGGGCTGCATGTTGCGAGGTTGGAGTGGGTGAGAGCAGTGGACAGGTTGAGGCGGTCAATGTCGCAGCGGCAGTTGGCTATGAAGAGATCGAGGGCGGGTAAGAGGCCAGCACGGGGTGTCCAGGTGAATGGGGTGTGTTGGGAGAAGGGGTCGTCAGAGGGTGGGCGAGAATCCAGGTTGAAGAAGTAGGCGCGGAGGCGAAGGCGGCAGAAGAATTGTTCGGTGTCTCGCAGCGTGTTGAACTCGTTAATCCGGGAGTGTAGGGGGATGAAGATGAGGCCTCTACTGAGGACTGATCTTCCATCAATGCAATAGCAAGTCTAAGAATATCCAAACCCATATCCCAGTTGTGGCCATTTAGCTTTGTAAATAACCGTCAATGTTACTGAATATTCATTCTAAGTACAATTTACAGGATCCCTAATTTTCCATCAATTAAACATTCTCAGAATCAGATATACTAACACACAATTCAGAGGGTTAAAAAGCAAAGATAGTTCTTTAAAAGTGTTTATTTTAAAACAGAGTGCATAGTATAATGATGTGCATGAGAAAACTAACACAAATGTTTATAATCAAATTGAGCTGATACAGTTTGGAATATTGTTTCTCATTGGAAATTGATGAGCTGCATAAGAAAAGTCAATGACGGCCAACATCTCAAACTGCTTTACAGGCAATTAAACATAGTAAGAGAGTCAAATAGCATTAAAACAGAGCCTTTGGTCCAACTCATCCAAGTTTCCCAAATAAAACGTCCTATTTGCCTGCCTTCGGCATATATCCCTCTAAATACTTTTGAAATGTGGTCACAGTTGTAATGTAGGAAATGCAGAAACTAATTTTTGCAGAGCAAAGTAGCTATAATTATGCACTTTGAACATTGCACAAGATGCCAACTAATGGGGTACTGTTAGCTGTGAGAAAGAGGAAGCTATTCCATTAGGATGGAATCCCCCAAGAACAGGCTATGAACAATTTCATAAATAATCAAACAACTAGTGCAGTAAACAGGGCTTCAAACTAATAACAGGAGGAACAATTCAATAAGGATACAAATTCAAGGCTGTAGAATAGCGATCTAAGTAAAACCAAGCTGGAAGATCATTATAGGACTGCGGCGATTAAAGTCATATGAATTATGAAGAGTAACATTAAAATTAATGGTGCCAAATCTGATTGTACAAGGCATTGTAATGAATAACGGTAGCTGCAAGTTCATGACTTGTGAATTTGTCTATCCGTGTCAAAAATAAGTAGCAACAAAGTTCAACATACATGGGCAAACTTACATATCTGGGATTTTTAACGGGTCCCACACTCGCAAATTTCATCATTCATGGGGGTTCTCAAAAACAGAACGCTCACGTATAAAAGGAAGGACTGGAGATTAAATAATAGCAGAAATAAATAGGGGGTATAATCGAATAGGTTTGACTGAGATGTAGTTGCATGGCAACCTTTCCAAAAAGGAAAAATGTCACCAGCAGAAAAACAAGTGAGGCAAGACTGTGTGCCTCACCGCACGCTAGAAGGCTGCAGAGAAAGATGGGGCCAACCATTGTGGTTTGTCAGATCACCTACCCATTAAGATCATGTAGACAATGACAACATCCCAGAGTCCCAGTCTTAAATAAAGTTGTATTCAGGTTTCCATGGTCTTTGTAAACAAGTAAATTCAAGAAAAGTGTCAAGAATACCACCAGAATTCTCCATTGCATTCAGTGAACTGACCAAAGCATTTGATTCATGATGCTTTATTGACCACTCCCTAAAGGTTTATATGTCCAAGAAACTTCATCACAATCCTAAAACTGCTTCACTATACTCTATATACACACACACATTCTTTGCACACCAAGGCAAAACACTGGAATTTGACACACTCTGCAATTGCAAAAACCAAGGGCATTAAAACTTTACATGGTGGTCTTCCTCCACTACGCCTTGGCAGCAGCTGCCCCAAGCTTTAGAACATCCCTCGGCATGTATCATAGAACCGCTAGAGTGTGGATTGGCAGGCTATTCAGTCCATTGACTCCACACTGCCCCTCCAAATAACATTCAATCCAGATCCACTCCACTGCCCCCAAACCAACCCCTGTAACCCTGCATTTCGCATGGCTCACCCACCTAGCCTACATACCCCTGGACAGTGGGCAATTTAGCATTGCCAATCCACCCCAACCTGCGCATCTTTGGACTGTGGGAGGAAACCGGAGCACCCCGGGACAGACTTTGCATATCTCTCCAGACTTGCTTTCCAAAGGCACATTCCAGAAGGAGATGTATGACAATCTTTACGCCCTCGCAACTGCTTCGAGGACAGCATGCAGTGCCACAGAGAGAGACCGAGTATGCATGAAAGATCTCACAGGTAGTGCCCTTCTCTCGACCAGCCAAGCAATGTCTTGGTGCTTGTTGGAAAGTTCTGGTGATGAGGCATTCTGCCAAATGACTGTGGCAGTCTATTCAGGGAACCATGCGATAGGATCCCCTCTCTCCCTTTCCCACAGGGGCTGCAGGACGCAACCTAATGGACTTGAGATTGAAGGTGTTCTTTCCAAAATTCTTCATGAAGGACAAGTGATAAGGTACAGTCTAACTGCATCCAGAGATTAGTGGGGTGGAAGTTGAGGACCAGGACGGCTCTATCCTTGTTGCGCTTGGAGGGGTGGGGTTCAAGGGCGGAGGTACGGGAAGTGGAGGAGATGTGCTGGAGGGCATTACTGACCACGTGGGAAATTGTGGTCCTTGAAATAGGAGGCCATCTAGAATGTCCAGAAGTGGAATTGCTCCTCCTGGGAGCAGATACAGCAGAGGAATTGCGAGTAAGGGGTCACGTTTCTACTTTGCGGGGCTGGGGGTCAGGGGGGAAGCGGTTTAGTCCCCACAGCTATGAGATGTCAGTGTTGAGTCAGTCCCCATTGATGGAGCTGGAGAGGTCCAGGAAGAGGAGGGGGGTGTCCGAGATGGCCCAGGTGAACTTAAAGTTCAGGGTGGAAGGTATTTGTGAAGTTGATGAACTGTTCAACCTCCTCATGGGAGCACAAGGTGGTGCCAATACAGTCATCAATGTAGCGAAGGAAAGGTTGAGGAATGGTGATGGCGTAACTGAGGAAGATGGGTTGTTCCACGTATCTGATGAAAAGATAGGCGTAGCTGGGGCCAATCCGGGTGCCCATGGCTACCCCATTGGTCTGAAGGAAGCTAGAGGGCTCAAAGGAGAAGTTGTTGCAGGTGAAAGCCCGTTCCGCCAATCAAATGATTGTGTCGGTGGAGGGATACTGGTTGGGTCAGTGGGATAGGAATAACTGGAGGACTTGGAGGCCTTCGCTATGGCGGATGGATGCGTATAGAGATTGGATATCCATGGTGAAGATGAGGCATTGGGGGCCAGGGAAACAAAACTCATGGAGGAGGTGGAGGGCATGGTTGGATGTACATGGGGATCATGAGGGGCAGGACGGTGTCGAGATATGAGGAGATAAGTTCAGTGGGGCAGGGGCAGACTGAGACAATAAGTCAACCTGGGCAGTCAGGTGTGTGAATTTTGGTAGGTGCAAACTGTGGAGTTGGAGGCTGTGGACAGTCTGGGAGATGATGATTTGGTGATGGGAGGTGATGTCATGGCGGTATGTGGAGGTGTCTGTGAGTTGGCACCTGGCTTCGGTGATGTAGGAGCCAGTGCACCAAACTACCACTGCACCTACCTTGTCCACTGGTTTAATGGTGAGGTTGGGATTAGAGCAGAGGGAATGGAGGGCTACACATTGTGAGGATAAGAGGTTGCAGTGGTTGGGAAGGGTGAGAGATTGAGGTGGTTAATGTCACAATGGCAGTTGGAGATAAAGAAGCCCGTAAGGGGGCCAAAACAATGGAGTGTGTTGGAGACGGAAGAAGGGACCACGGAGGGAGGTTGGGAGGCATGACTGAAGTAGTAAGCATGGACACAGAGGAAGAAAAGATCAATGTCACAATGCATTCGAAATTTGTTGACCTGGGAGCGTAGAGGACTGATCATTCATTCTCAGTGACGGGGAGGTCTTGGGGGAAATGGTGAAAACCCAGCAAGGCTGGGGGCTGGGGCCTAGTGTTGAGAGTAGAGTTGGAGACTGCCCCCACTTCAGGGACAGTCACGGGATCATTGATGACATCATAGGTGATGGTCATGGGGGCAGAAGTGGTGTATTTGGTGGCATGGCATCTAAGGCAGTGTAAGCAGTGCTTTCGGTGGCGTGTGCTGGGGCAGCGTGGTTGTCATCAGTGTTCCGGTGGGTGATGTCAATATGGGGTAGAAGTGACATTGGCAGTGGCAACCACGGGAGTGGAAGTGACATGCAGGCAACATTGGAAGGGTTCAAAGGAGATTTACTAGAATAATCCCAGGGAGGAAGGGCTCCTCATACCAGAAGTGATTGAGGACTCTGGGTGTGTAATCGAAAGAGTTTAGAAGGATGAAAGATGTGGGGAGAAAATCTCATTGAAATTTACAGAATATTGAGAGACCTGTATAGAATGGACATGGAGAAGATGTTTCCACTCTTAAGTCAGACGAGGATCTGTGGGTACAGCCTCAGAATGAAGGGATAGCCCTTTAGAACTGAGGGTGGTGAATCTATAGAACCCATTACCACAGAAGGCTCTGAGGCCAAGTCACTGAGATAGACAGGTTCTTGATTAATACAAGAATTAAGGCAGGAGACATATCAGCAATGATCAAATGGTAGAGCAGACGCCATTGGCCAAATTGCCTAATTCTGCTCCTTTATCTTATGGATTTTAAGAGTTTTTAGGAACCATGTTAGGAAGAGGTCATTGAAAATATTAGAGGCACTGGCATAAAAGATGAGAAAATTATAGAAAAAAAACCTATTTGCATCAGTGTTCACAACAGAAAGCAAAAGATACATTGTGGGGAACTTACAAGTTCTTAACATTAGTGAAGGCAAAAAAGCTGAGAAATTAATGGGATTAAAATTCCCCCATGCCCAATGCCCTTCTGCCTAGAGTTTTGAAAGAGTGGTTACAGTTATTGTAGATTATTTGAGTATTTGAGGCTCCAGAACTCCCTAGATTCTAGAAGACTCCCAATGGATTGAAACAGAGCAAAAATTACCTCTCTTTTCAAGATAGGAAAGGAAAAGAGAATGATCAGTCAGGTGGCCAAAATGAAAAGTAGGTGGAATCTATAACAACATATATTACAAAGTAACAAGTCATATTGAAAATTACCATATTAGGCAAAGCCTAATGAGAAGGAAATAATGTTTGGCAAAACTATTAGAGCTTTTTGAAGGTACAAAAAGCAGGACAAGCAAGGGGGAATTAGTGGACGTAGTATACTTGGATTTTTGGAAGGGATTAGGTAAGGTACTCTATAATAGTTTGTTGCACAAGATAATGCACATGGGATTGAAAATATTATATGGAAGAGAATGAAGACTGGTTCACAGACAAAAGTAGAAAAGGACCAAAGAAGTCACTTTTGGGATGATAGTTAGTTTCAAGTGCTTAGGCCTCAGTGATTTACAATCTATATAATTGACTTTGAGAAGGGATTATTTGGAGATGCTGGTGTTGGGACTGGGGTGTACAAGCTTAAAAATCACACAACATCAGGTTATAGTCCAACAGGTGTATTTGAAAGCACTAGCTTTCAGAGCGCTGCGCCTTCATTAGGTGGTTGTGGAGGATGAAGGAGCAGCAGTCCGAAAGCTAGTGCTTCCAAATCAACCTGTTGGCCTACAACCTGGTGTTGTGTAACTTTTAACTTAGATAAGTGATAAATCCAGGTTTTCTGGTGAAAGGAAGCTAGAAGGGAAGAAATAACACAGATAGGTTGCTGAAGCACATGGACTGCTTCAAAAGATAACAACATATTGTATAAACTGGGGGGATTGGGGAAATGTTAAATTATCAACTTGGGTAGGAAGAATGGAAAAACTGAATTCATTTAAAAGGTGAAGTATTAATTCAGAGGAAAGACTTTGTGTATGCATCACAAATTCAAAACACTGCATATATGACACTTTATGTTTACAATGTTTACATACTTGTTCAAAGATTTCTGTAGTATATTTAGGTGGAAAAGCAGGTAGTGGTGGTGGACTTGCTCGTCCATTGTCATGGCAAGCAGGAGGAACTGAGTTCACGCAGCGGCCTGTATTATAATTACATTCCAAGGTATAGCTGTGGAGGAAAACACAGAAACTTTGAAAAATCACAAAACTTTCAGACAAATTCTCGAATGAAATTACATTAGGAAAATTTTTTGCATCATTGTGAGCCACGAGTGAGGCCCCAGAAGACAGAGGGTAGTGTGTATCATAGTCATAGAGACGTACAGCATGGAAACAGACCCTTCGATCCAACTCATGCATGTTGACCAGATATCCCAACCTAATCGCACTTGCCAGCACCCAGCCCATATCCCTCCAAACCCTTCCTATTCATATACCCATCTAGATGCCTTTTAAATGTTGCAATTGTACTAGCCTCCACCACTTCCTCTGGCAGCTCATTCCATACATGTACCACCCTCTGCGTGAAGTAATTGCACCTTAGGCCTCTTTTATATTTTTCCCCTCTCACCCAAAACCTATGCCTTTTAGTTCTGGACTCTCCCACCCAGGAAAAAGACTTTGTCTGTTTATCCTATCCACGTCCCTCATAAATTTTGTAATCCTCAAAAAGGTCACCCCTCAGCCTCCGACGCTCCAGGGAAAACAGCCCCAGCCTGTTCAGCCTCTCCCTAGCTCAAATCCTCCAATCCTGGCAACATCCTTGTAAATCTTTTCTGAACCCTCTCAAGTTTCACAATATCCTTCCAATAAGAAGGAGACCAGAATTGCACGCAATATTCCAAAAGTGGCCTGACCAATGTCCTGTACAAATTGTGCCATAATTCAAGAAAGGCTGCAAGAAAAGCGTGGGAACTATAGACCAGTAAGCTTAACACCTTTGGTGGTTAAGTTACATGAGAAGATTCTGAGAGATAAGAATATACACGCATTTGGAAAGACAGGGTTTGATTAGGAGTAATCAGCTTTGAGAGTGGATATCATCCCTCACAAATTTGAGAGAGTTCTTTGATGAAGTGACCAGGAAGGTTGACGAGGGCAGGGTGGCAGACGTAGTCTATATGGATTTCAGCAGGCCTTTGTTAGGTTCCACACGGTAGGCTGCTCTGGAACTCTTGAACACATGGAATCTAGGGGGAGCTGGCAAATTGGATACATAGTTAGCTTGATAGTAGGAAGCAGAG
The DNA here is from genome assembly GCF_004010195.1 of Chiloscyllium plagiosum. Taxonomy (NCBI): domain Eukaryota; kingdom Metazoa; phylum Chordata; class Chondrichthyes; order Orectolobiformes; family Hemiscylliidae; genus Chiloscyllium; species Chiloscyllium plagiosum. The sequence goes on along the minus strand of NC_057712.1, from coordinate 3,302,129 downwards.
GGTCATATTGGAAGGATGCTTGTCGGACTGGAGGCCTGTGGCTAGTGGAGTGCCTCAGGGGTCGGTGCTGGGCCCATTATTGTTTGTTATCTATGTCAATGATTTGGATGAGAATGTACAAGGCATGATTAGTAAGTTTGCTGATGGCACTAAAGTAGGTGGTGGCGAGGATGGTTATCAGAAACTGCAGCAGAACCTTGAAAAGAGAAAGGGTAAATGGAGTTTAACATAGTTAAGTGAGAGGTCTTGCATTTTGGAAAGTCAAATCAAGGTAGGAGTTTCATGGTGATTGGTAGGGCCTTAAGGAGTGCAATGGAACAGAGTGATCTTCAAGTTCAGGTTCACAGTTCTCTGAGAGTGGATTCACAGGTCGACAGGGCAGTGAAGAAGGCTTATGACACACTGGCCTTCATCAGTCAGGGCACTGAGTAGAGAAGTTGCAAAGTTATGTTGCAGTTATAAAGGACATTGTTGAAGCCGCACTTGGAGTATTGTGTTCACTTTTGGTCAGCTTACTATAGGAAGGATGTTATTAAACAGGAAAAAGAATGCAGAAAAAAATTACAATCTACATGCTGCTAGGACTCAAGGGTCTGAATCTTAGGGGGAGGTTGGACAAGCTAGGACTTTTTCCTTTAGAGCATAGGACACTGGAGGGAGGACCGTATAAAAGTGTATAAGATCATGAGAGATATGGAAAGGGTGAATGTACTGTGTTTTTCCCAAGGTTGGGGAATAGAGAACTAGGGGGCATCAGTTTAAGGTTAGAGGGAAAAGAATAAAAGGGAACTTGAGGAGCATTTTTTTTTACACTGAGGGTGGTAAGCATTTGGAACTAGCTACCAGTAGAAGTGGTTGAGACAGGTACATTAACAACATTTAAAAGGCATTTGGATAAATACATAGACAGGAAAGGATTTGAAGGATATGAGCCCAGTGCAGGGAAATGGAACTAGCATGGACAGACATTTTGGTCGGCATGGACCAGTTTGGGTCAAGGACTCTAGGACTCCAAGACTCTAAAGTAGGTTATACCAACTTTAAAAAAAGAAGAATGTTTTGGCTTCTTTTGAAAAACAGTACAATCAAACTGAGCATCAATAATTACACCTGAATTATGATAAAATCTTAAATAGAAAACTAGAATAACAAACAGCACCATCTTGTGCACCACTGAGTCAGATTCTACTGACTACAATGAGAGATTGTCCAGTAATGAGAAATCTAATTAGAAACCAAGTCAAAAATAATATTTTCAGATCACTGTGGGCAGTGTATTTTCTGTTGAACAATATAGAACAAAATGAAATTTAAAGTGACTAGCTGTTTGTTTTTAAGTATGTCCAATAGTCATAGTAAAGCTTTGCTGCATTATATTTTCCTGAAAATTCAAACAAAAGAATAATGAACAGATTTCAGATTTATTTTTCAAATTTTGAAGAGAAATATAAATGTCATGTTGCCTAACACTTTTTTTTTCTTAACTTTAAGCTTGAAAGTACATAACAGCAAAGAAACATAAAATAAATTAAAGGCGAATTTATTGTCTGGATTGAACTTATTTGATCTCCATTTTCAAATTACAGGTTTGTTTCTGAGAATAATATCGGTTTTTGAAAATATAACAAAATGCTAAAACTTCAGTTTTGAATCGAATCATTACAAAATTTACTTATGAGTAAAATTATTTAGAACAATTAGGGCACTCAACGTAAGAAATTTAAGTTACATTAAAAATGCTTGAGTTAAAGATATGAATATTATTTCAAAAACTTTCAGCTGTCACCATTTGCATTCTTTAACATGGCATGAATACAAAATAAACATTTTTTATTTAAAACTCTGCAAGTAAAAAAAAACTTGAAGTATAACCAAAAAAAAAACTTTTCATAAACTGTATGAAACACCCTCTCACCTGTGAATAATTCCAGTCGCCTTATAAATTGCCACTCTCCCACTTCCCTCTTTAGACTGTCCGTCCCTTTTGTCTTTGGCATACATGTTTCTCTCAGAGAAATTGCAAGCCGTGAAATCAAAGTGTGCTGAGTTCATGGAGATCAGTTTTGGAAACAACATATTCTCTATCTATTTGGATAATGAAAAAAGAAAACTATTAAATGGAAGAATTTAATCCTATTTGAGAATATTGAGCTTAAAAGTCACCAAGCACAGGAAGCAAATGTTTACATTCATGGAAGTAGAAGCATTTTTAAAAGTGAAAGCAGTAACACAGTTCAATCAACACAGCCAAAAATATGCACCCTACAGAATCTGTGTTGAGTGTAAAAGAGATATTGGGTGCACTGATAGTAATCTTCCAAGAAACCGAAGATTCAGGAAAATTCTCAGAGGATTTGTACGCTATCAAAGTAACACCTTTATTTAAAAAGGGAAGTTGATTAAAAAAAATGGCAATTATAGGCTAGTTAGCTGGACATCAGTCATGGGGAAAATGTTAGGATCTATTATAAAGATCGTAATAGCACAGCATTTAGAAATACATATGATCAAGCAGAGTCAGCACAGCTTCACGAACAGGAAACCATGCCTGATAAATTTATTAGAATTCTTTAAGGATTTAGCAAGCACGATACATTAAGGGGAAGTGTGTGTTAGTATATGTTGCACATGGCATGCACAAATATACCACACAGAGTCCCACTGGCAATCTTAAATTGGTTGTCAGCATAGTTCTTACTACATTCAAAATTATTTACCATGTGACGTCCAATCGTTCAAGCACACCTAATGTTGGAAACTGGAATTTTGCAAGCATGGCCTGGTTAGGTATGGTCAGCACCTTGACTGTTGCAAATAGCCAAAGGGACATGCTGTTTGACATGATCTGCCAGTATTTGGGACAGTTCAATGAACAAGGGTAAAGTTTCATTTCCTGAAGAAGGGCTTATGCCCAAAACGTCGATTCTCCTGTTCCTTGGATGCTGCCTGACCTGCTGCGCTTTTCCAGCAACACATTTTCAACAATGAACAAGGGTAGGCTTATACAATTAATGGTAGGGTCTAGGTTGTATTATAGATCAGAGAGAGCTCAGGGTTCAGATACATAATTCTTTGAAATTTGCGTCACATGAAGACAGGGTAGTTAAAAAGGCATTTGGCATGCTTGACTTCATTGTTCAGTCCTTTGAGTATAGGAGTTGGGAAGTCGTAGAGGTAATACAGGACATTGGTGTGGCCTCTTCTGGAATACTGTGTCCAGTTCTGGTCACCTAGTTATAGTAAAGATATTATTAAGCTGGAGAGAGCTCAGAAGAGATTCACCAGGATGTTGCTGGGTGTGGAAGGTTTGAGATATGAAGAAAGGCTGGATAGGCTGGGACATTTTTCAATGGAGCCTAAGAGGTTGAGAGGTGACCTTACAGAAGTTTATAAAATAATGAAGGCTATAAACAGACTTAATGGTAGGTGTATTTTCTCTAGGAGAAATTTCATGACTAGGGGGCACATTTTTAAGGTGAGAGAAAGAAGATTTAAAATAGACATGAGGTGCAAAGATTTTACATAGTGGATGGTTCGTGTGTGGAATGAACTTCCTGAGGAATAGTGGATGTGGGTACAAATACAATGTTGAAAACTCAATTGAATAAGTACATGAGTAGGAATGGTTTGGATGGATATAGGCCAGGAGCAAGCAAGTGGGATGAGTTTAGTTTGGGATTAATGTTCGGCAAAAGGTCTGTTTCCATGCTGCGTGATTCCATGATAAGTTACTTAATAAAGAGCCCATGGTGGTGGAGATAGCACATTAGCATGGATATGAGGATTGCCTTACTAACAGAATAGAGAGAGTTGGTATAATTGGACATTTGCAGGATGACAACCTGTAATTTGAGAGTTCCAAAGTGATCAGTGCAGGGGTCACAATTATTTACAATTTGTATTTTGCTTAAAAATGTGTTGCTGGAAAAGCGCAGCAGGTCAGGCAGCATCAAAGGAACAGGAGAATCGACGTTTCAGGCATGAGCCCTTCTTCATGAATGCCCGAAACGTCGATTCTCCTGTTCTTTTGATGCTGCCTAACCTACTGCGCTTTTCCAGCAACACATTTTTAAGCTCTGATCTCCAGCATCTGCAGTCCTCACTTTCTCCTTTACAATTTGTATTAATGATTTGGGTGAAGTGAATGTACTATAGCCAAATTTGTGGATGACACAAAAACATGTGGGAAGGTAAGTGCAGAGCATGATTCAAGGGGTCTACAGAGATATACAGACAGGTTCAACAAATGGGTCAAAACTTGTCAGGTAGATCACAATGTGGGGAAGTTATGCACTTTGGCAGGAAGAACAGAGGAGAGCTAAACATTAATAAGATTCTTAGAGGATTTGAAAGGATGGATGTAAAAAAAGTTGTTTCCCCTAGTGGGAGAGTCTGGGACCAGAATGCATAATCTCAGACGAAGGGGTCACCCATTTAAGACAGAAATGAGTTTATCTGCAGAATTCTTTACCACAGATGGCTGTAGAGGCTGATTGTTAAGTACATTCAAGGCTGAGATAGACAGGTTTTTAATCAATGATGGAATTGAGGGTTACGGGGAAAAGTCAGGAGAGTGAAGTTGAGGATTATCAGATCAGCCATGACCCCTCTGAATGGCACAGCCGAATGATTAAGATAAATGCCTACTTCTGCCCCTGTGTCTTATGATCTTATAACATTCAACCTAATCAGTAGCAAAAATGATTCCATTTTAATGTTCTATGACATGGAAACAACAGATTTACAATGAAGCGTGGAAAGCAATAAAAGAAAGAGGCAGTGCAAATCTTATTTTTAATACTGTAAACTATGCTGAAGGCTTGAAGTCTTTAAAAGACAACTGAAATCTCAAGTTTAATTAAGTTTTTCAGATCCAATATCCTTTTACTTAGATCCCCAACGAATGGAATGGCCGAAACACTCCACTCGTTTCAACTGATATGAAAGAGTGCATTGCTCAAAGTAGTACCTGAAAGCCATACCCTCCTCAGGCAAATAACATATCCTAAAGAGGAACAAGAACAACATCAGCAGTTAACCAAAACAGAAATAAAGAAAGGGGAGAGGAAAAGTCTGTAATAGGATGGAAAGCAGAAGTGGAGCAGCGAAATCGACATTTCGGGCAAAAGCCCTTCATCAGGAAGGGCTTCTGATGAAGGGCTTTTGCCCGAAACGTTGATTTCGCTGCTCCTTGGATGCTGCCTGAATTGCTGTGCTCTTCCAGCACCACTAATCCAGAATCTGGTTTCCAGCATCTGCAGTCATTGTTTTTACCTGGAAAGCAGAAGTGATTAAATTCCAAAAGGGAGGAAGGAGAAAGAAAAACAAAAAGGAATGGGCTAATGCTCTGAAATCACAACATTCTCTCAATTCGGACCTTTTGTGCATCCATAAATTCCATTGCTCTACAATTGGCAGCAATCCTCTTAATATACCCAAATCACTCCTCACCTCTTTTTCCTTCTATATAAGTGCTTTTAACATCTACCTCTGACTAGATTTTGGATGCCTGCTTTAATATCACCTTATGTGGTTCACTTTCAAATACTGCCTGATATCCTGATGTTAGAAATAAGTTTGGAAATTTCACACAATTTATGTTATTGGACTGGTTGAATTGATTGGTTAGTTTCCATGATGCAATTCCTGGTTATTTTCGAGGGCATTAAATTTTACAATAATGTGCACACCTTAAAAAGCATCCAATGTCATCTTTGTAGATAGTATATGATTAAACTAATAGGGAGACAGAAAAAGTTACACTTTTAAAGTTTAAGGATGCAATATCAAATGCACTGAAATATTTTAAAACGAGCAGTTTGCACCAACTTTATTACAGTATATCCAAATCTTCATGATATCGGACATCATTTTCTGTTGTCCGCTAATGGTATTCACATAAAAATATATTTACAGAACTGAGATCCCTCAAGCAATGTAAGGACTCTATAATAATAACATCTCATTTTATATTTTATGTTAGAATGCAATAAAATCACTATGTACTCAGATAAAATATGTTAGTTCAAGGGTTGTGTAAAGATTTGTAGCTCGGGTGCCAGTTGCAGTTGTCATACGTATGTTCACCAAGGACATCATGTGCAGGACAAACATGGTGTACAAGATTCCATGCAGAGACTGCACAAAACATTGTATAGGACAAACAGGCAGAAAACTCGCGATCTGCATTCATTAACATCAACTAGCCACTAAACGGTATGACCAGCTATCCTTAGTATCTATACACACAGAAGACAAGGACCATAAATTCGACTGGGGACAACACAACAATAACAGGACAAGTCAAACAGAGGACAGCCAGAGAATTCCTAGATGTTTGCCACTCTCAGTGGACTCTATCAATAAACACATTGACCTAGACCCAATATACTGACCACTGCAACAAACAACCGGAAGCAGCGGGAACGCAACCAAATAAATTTCAACCGACACAGTACAGCAGCACTTCAAAGGAGACTCCACAGCATTGATGATGTCCCTAGAAATGGGACAATATGTCTGCAAACCAAATTCCCAGCTCAGTGAACATACCCACAACAACTGCAAAATGTGTTAGTCTTGGGATTCATTGAACAAATAATACACTTAATACTAACCTGGTTATTTTCACCAGGAAGTGAATTTCCATACATAAAACAACCCCGCTTTGAGGCATGGCCATGCAAGTCCACATAGTATGCAATTCCACTTTCATGTGGAGGAATGTGCTCAGCAGTTTCTGAAGGGTCAAAACTATCAGTTGCCTTCTCGCAAAGTGCACCATTACCACTCGATGAAACTGTTTTTCCATTGTGTGTTTCTGAAAGTGGCTGCCCATTGTTATCTTTGCCTTGAATTAATGAATCTGAATGGTCAATATCTTTACAGGAAATTATACAATCTACTTCCCCATTTTCAAAGTTTTTTATATTTTTGCTTTTCTCCATCTCTGACAGAGTGGTCTCAAGAGAGGTAGAAGTCGTATTGATGGAATGGTTCAAGTCTTTTGTGCATAGAGGACCACTGGATGACAATGAAGAGAACTTTTTCCAGTCACAATTACCCAAAGACACACGATTGTTAACGTGATGATACAGGATGACTGCACGGGCCGCATAGATTGAAGGGTGCAAATTAAAATCTGGATTCAAGTATAAACGATTCAGATTCACACCTCTAGAGTCAGTACTGCAAAATACAAAACACAGAAACATAAATTGAAACAGAACAGGTTAAGGCATTCAGCCACTATGCCAATGCTGCCTTTCTGGTAAAGCTCTCTTATTAATTCCACTTTCTTGCTGTTTCCTAAAGCTCAATACAGTTTTTGTATTTCCAATGCACACCAGAATCTAATGCTGATGCTTTGTTAATTTGGTGCTACAACCAATGTTGGCAGAACCAGGTATTCAAAGACATAATCGCAGCAGTTCCCTGATTGAATAATATTATAACATCTTAACATTTGCATGCTTACCGATAATGTCCCCTCACTACACCATCTGGATTCAACATGGGTATAAGTTTAAAGACAAACATTCGTCTCAACATACGAGCACGATGATCATCAGCCCGTAAAATAAACTCTAGGAAACCATTGAAAACAAAACTAGAGGGAGTTTCACCAGGATGTACTCGACTGCTGAGGAAAAACACCTGGAACAGAAGAAAAGCTTGATTTAATTAATTTATACAATCAATCAATCACAGAGACAAATGATTTAGATCACAGAAGTTCATTTGACTGGGGATGATTTATTTAGCCTGGGAATTAACAGTTAAAATAAAGTTGGACTTGTGCTTTGCTTTGGCCCACAGTTGTTTTGTAGAGTCGGGCACAGCACTCAAGTTCTTTCTCAAAATACTAAAACCTTTTTTGAGTTTATATTAAGACAGCCAACAATTATGAGTTGTGTTTCTAAGGACTTCATTTGGCTGCTAAGGCCTGGAAATAAGAATTAAATCAGTGCACCACAACTCCAAACAAAGTGTGATGAAGTGTTCATGTTCATTTGAGGATAAAAGACTTCAGTCACATGGAGAGACTAGAGAAACTTGGGTTGACCCCTCAAAGTAGAGAAGCTTTGATAGCATTATTCAATCATGAAAACAGAACAACATCAGCAGCCAGAGAACACTTGGCAAAAAAAACCATAGGCAATATTAGGGAAAACAATACGGGATACTGTATGTGGATTGTACTGCCTGGAAAGGTGTTGGAAGCAGATGCAACTAAACTTTTAAAGGAAATGTGGATAAATATTTGAAAATGAAAAGCTGTATGGCAATGAAGAAAAAGTAGAGGTGTAGGATTAGCTTTTATCAAATATTGATCAAAGGCCTATTTCTATTTGGATTAATTAAATGAATAAACCAAATTTAAACCTAGAGATTATGGTAAACAATTTTTAAACTAAGACCTCAACATGTGGCTTTTGAACAGAAAGTCAACTAAGTTGAATACAGAACTTTGGATTTTCTTACTTGTTTCCCAGGAAACTGCTTTGGGCGAGGAATGGAATCATCTGGAAAAAGCTTGTCAAGTCTTGGTTCACATTCTGCTGCCATTCCATCGCATGAAGTAATGGTGATAAGATCAACACGTCGTTTGTCCAAGGAATAACACAGAGGCTCACGGTGATAGTAAATACTATCTGGAGGACTGAAGCGAAATTTCCTAGTGTTACAAGTTATTCACTTCACAAATTTAAATTCATACAATAAGATAAGAGCACTTCAAAAAGGAATATTTGTCCATGTTCAAATCAAACTGCCTCCCCATATACAAAGAAAGGGTAAAGAGATAGTTTTTTTTAGGGATAACTGAAGGAGAACTCCATCTTCAAGTTCTTGCCAGTAGCCTATAGGAACTCTAATACGCAACACAGACATTCCTGTGTTAAGACCATAAACAATTACAAATGGAGGACCCCAGTGAATCAGTGAGTCATACATTGACCTTTTATTTGGGATCGGAGATCAAATTAAATCTTGACAGAAGAAATGGATGATCTATTTGCCTGTTAACCACAAAAATAATATAAAAATAGGATTGAGCAGTCTAAATTAAATTCTTTCTCAACACAGGTCTACAGCACAAAACCATCTTCAATTCAGTGCAAATTTACATTCTTGCTCAAAGGCTACTGAATGGTGCACAAAGAAATTTGCAATGGTAAAGCAGAGGTAACCAGAGGTTAGGGTGGGAGGTACAATGTTGGGTAGGTTATTTGGACTTTGCTCTGTATTTCAATAGCTGACACAGAAATGTCTAATATTGATATCTCTTACTCTGGCAATAAAAGTAAAGTACACTTTTTTTGGAAAAGCAAATCACAGCTTCAATTTAAAATATTGCACAGAAGATGCTGCCAAAGAAGTCCGATAAAAAATAAATTGATAGGATGTAAAAGAAGAGTTTGGTATACTTTCCTTATTGGTCAGAGCATTGTGGACAGGAGTTAGGAGGTCATGTTGTAGCTAAACAGAATATCAGTTAGGTCACTTTTAGAATATTGTGCGCAATTCTAGTCTCCTTCCTATTGGAAAGATGTTGTGAAACTTGAAAGGGTTCAGAAAAGATGTACAAGATGATTTAGGGACATAAGAAAATAAAACAGCAGTAAATGCCTTGTTTCCTGTTCAATAAAATTATGGATGATCTGTAATCTAATGCCATATATCTAAATGGTCAATAAATATGATGAATAGCTGAGATCCCAAAGTAGATTCTCGTTGGATACCATAAGTCAAATCTTTCCAATTAGAGTACCTGGCCATCATCACTGCCCTGTTTCCTGCTGATTTCCCAATAGTAAATAACTATAGACATTATATTTCTCTGTATACTGTACTTAGCTTTTAAAAGCCATTCAACTAGACTCATCAGGCAAGTAGTTCTGAAAATTTGCCATTTCAGTCTCTTGGTCCTTAATTATAAACATGCCCGACAACAGATGTTCATAAAACTTGTCTATAATTCCCTGGTTTCTCTCTCTCATCTTTCTTGAATAGAAGAGTGACTTTGGAAGATTATAACTCAAGTGTCTCCAATGCTCTAAGCTACTTCCATTAAATTCTTGGGATTGAAATCATCTGGTCTTAGTTAGCTCTCACTCTTTCCTAAAATTTTCTTCTTTATTTGCTATTTGTTTACATTAACACTGCAGAGTCGCTAACCCTGGTCCAATGGACATTTGGAATGCTGGCTTCTTCCTCAACTGTAAATTCCGAATCACAGTAATTATTAAGCAGTTCTGCAATTTCCCTATTTGCATTGATATTATCACTACCATTGGTTTTTAAGGGTTTGTCACTTGTTTGCTTTACTGCACTGCAATAGAGATGGTAAGTATTGAATCCATCCTTACTTCCAGACATTCTTTCGCCATCCTCTTAGTTGGTTCAGCACCATTCAATATTTCTACTATTCTTATTTTATAACGTGAAATATCTTGCACTGTTCTATACTGAATTCGACTGACTGAAATTTTGTTCCAGCGCCATCTGTAATTTTTTGGCGGATAATTTAGCATCTGCAAAATTGGGCATATGGTGCATTTCTGAATTCAGGCCATTTACACATTAGAAGCAGCAGAAACCCCAACTTAGCATCTCTACTCAATATCTTACCACATTACATTAATCGCTATCTACTGCCTAATATCTATTTCACCAACTCCCTAATCTTCAAAATGTTTGTAGAACAGCCATTTCTTATTGATTTTGCAATTACAGCATTCAACTAATGTACACATAATGGGTCTTCAATACAATCACAAATACACGACAGTAACTTGATGATCAGGTCCTGATGAAGGATCTGAACTCAAAATGTCGATTACTCCACCTCCTGATGCTGCCTGGCTTGCTGTGTTCTTCCAGCCTCATGCTGGTCTACTATGAACTAATGGGAAGCAAGCTCACTGAAGTGAACAACAGCAGTGCATTTCCAGTCATCAACTTACATATCAACAAAAGCTAAATACAAGTTGTTTCTCAAAGGGCAACAATATTTGCATGGAAATCATTTGGAAAATTAATTGCACAAGGTGCTCAATTGAAATTCTCAGACTGCATCCTACCTCTTCGTAGTCAGGTGTTTACAATATTCAAACTTTTCATCCAGTTGCATCAACATCTCTTGACATTCAGAATATGTGAATGGAAAGCAAAATGCAAAGTAGGTTGTTGCTCCACGATACTCAAGAAAACGATGCATGAAGGAGAGAATAAACTGGTTTTCCACCATCTAAATTGAAAGAAAATGGTGTTAAAAGAAATGACAAGCATTTTATAAAAACAAACTGTTGAATCCTGCATCTGACAGTCATCTATTCAAACTGTAATTCAGCACATTGTAGGAGTAAAACATTGAAGGGTAGACACAAAATAAATAGCATTCCAGCCTTGGACAGTCTCAGAACAGCACTGATTGTCGTAATTACAGAACAGGACAATTTTTCCTCCATCTCATCCACATCAGGTTTTACTAGAGCAATTTAATCATCCCCATTTCTCACTGTCCTCGTAGCCCTGTATGTTTTTGTTCAAGCAACGCATCCAATTTCATTTTCAAAGCATTCATCGTCTCTGCTTCCACCTATCTCATGGGTACCAAGTTCCAGGTCATTACCACCAGTAGTGGAAGACAGTTCTATCTCCTCAAATCTCGTGCTGAAAATCTTAAATCTATATCCTTTCATCCTTATCCCATCGTCTTATGGGGGCCGGTTTACTTTGTCTATGTTAATTAAACCATCATAATCTTTGCACCTCTGTCAAATTTCAACCTCCCTTGAAAGAAAATCCCAATTTCTCCAGCTTAACCTTAAAGATAAAAATCCCTCATCTTTGAAATCATCCTGTTAAATCTTCTGTGCACCCTCTGAAGGAACATCATGTATTGACCATCCCACTCATCATTTCATTGACATTCACGAGATTACGTACATGGGAGATATAAACAAACAGGTTATTTGGTCCAACCATTGTTTATGCCACACTTGTGCCTCCAACCATCTTTCCTAATCCAATCTAACATAATTCTCCATTCACATTTGCCTCACATGCTTGTTAAATGTCCCCTTAAATGGATCCATGCTATCACTGCCTGTGATAGCAAGTTCCACATTCTCACCATTCTTTGAACTCTCTATTGGATTTCTTCATCATCGTTTCAGATTGATAGTTTCTAGCACTTTTCAAAAATGAACATTTCTTTGCTTTGGTTAAACTGACTTGGCAAGGGGTGGGAACCAAGTGAGAGAATTAGAAAGGACTACCAGAATGCACAAAATACTTGGATACACAGATAGCATTAGTATACAGGTGAAAGTGAAGTCAATAGGTGAATTCATTGTAATGAAGAAAGCAATGAAATCTAAATCACAGAATATTAAATTAAGATTGGGGAGTTAGAAATGCAGATTGCTATGACAATAACAAAGACCTAGCTCAAGGAATGGCAGAACTGGGTGTTAAATATGCCTGCGTACAAGGTGTAGAGAACAGATATACTAAAAAGAGGAGAGGTGGTGGTCTTGAAGGGCAGTTTTGAAGTACAATAGAAAGAGAATATCCCAGAGGTTCAAAGTCAGAATCAACCTGGCTAAAGCTAAGAAACAAAATGTGTGCAGTTATATAGATCACCAGCTAGTGGGAAGGTTGTAAAGGAACAAATCTGCAGGAAAATTACAAAGAAATGCCAACATTATAGACTTGTTGGGACTGGGGACCTTGATTATCCAGATGTAAATTGCGACAGTGGTAGCATTAAAGGCAGAGAGCAGCAAACAGTCCTAGATGATGTTTAGGAAAATCTCCTACATCAGTACATGTCCAGTCCAACTAGAAAGGATGCACAATTGGACCTGATTCTTGGAAATGATATGAGCCAAGTAGATCAACTATCATTGAGGGAATATTTCAGACAGAGATCATTGAGTTGTAAGATTTAGTATGATGATTAAAAATAGGATAATAAGCAATCCCGAGTAAGAATAATTAACTGAGGACAGCTAAATTCAATGGGGCAAGAACAGAGTTGGGAAAGATAGATGGGAACAATAGGCTGACAAGAAAAATTGTAGCTGAACAATAGACTGCCTTTAAAGAGGAGATGGTTTGGATACAAATACTGTATGCTCAAAAATTATAAGTGTTCTGAATGGACTTGTGTTTCGACACAAAAGGTTTAAAGAATACTCATCCTGCAAAGAACAGACAATATACTAAGTATCACTTGAGGTAACCTGTTTAAATTTAAGCTAAAACCAGCATCTCTTTTCATATAACCAATTAAACAAGGAGTTTAAAACATCAGTGAAGAAAGCGAATAAATGTATCAACAAGATTCAGATACAATTTGGAAAATTATATATATCAACCAACTTGAAAATGGCATGGGGGGCTGGGGGCAACCAGCTTCAAAAATAACTTACTGAAAAATAATATGCTTAGAAGTGCATGATTATTAACATGCTAGTCAGGCAGTGACTTGTGGCATGGAGACATACTCAAACCTTAGGATATCACAAGTTGCTGGAGAAGCTTTATGCTTCATTATGAGATATGTACGGCTCTACTATGTATAACCATATGGTCCATCACTTTTCCAAGTATTGGACTATGAAACTAACACAAGGTTGAATTAGATATGTCCAAACATGTTCACAGTTTTGACTGAGCTACTCTCATAACTCAGAGTGGAGAAAGTGAGTAACAGAGGAAGTAAAATAGATAAATGCTCCCAAAAAACTGCAAAAATGGTGTAATACCAGCCCAGAAGCTACAAGAGCCTTGTTCTTAATATTATAATTTAGATTTTCATAGTATTGTAAATTACAAGTGACATTTTATATAACAGTAATTGCATTAAACTATCCTTTCACGTTCCTGCATTTTTAGGCATGGGTGAACACACCACCCTCCATCCATCATCCAGTTGCATGGACTCATTTAGTTGCAGCCTCAGAATCACATGCAATGGCTTCACTTTTCATTACTGCAGTTCCCCAATAGTCCCCGACTCCTAATTCTCATCTACATGCTACCTGTTAACAACATCTTCCAAAATCACAATGCCAGGTTTCAAATTCACAATGATGACTCCAAATTCAACCTCAAACCCTTACACTTACCAGGTTACTTATCTAACATCCAGCCCGAAATGAACAGGAACTTCCTCTATTAAATAATGGCAAAGCCAAAGCCATTATCTTCAGTCTGTGCTGCAAAGTCTATTACTTGACATTGACTTCAAACTAAAGACAGTAAGACATAGCAGCAGACACATAGAAATGTAAACCATAGAGCAAACGAATAGATGTAACGCAGTCAACCTATGATCACATGTGACCATCCAACCTGGTGCCCTATTCCCACTTTCTTCCCATACTCTCCGATTCCTTTAGCCCCATGGAATTCTACCTATCTCCTTTTCTGAAAACACTGCTTGCTGAGAAAATAAATTTCAGCATGGTGGCTCAGTGGTTAGCACTGCTGCCCTGCCTCACAGTGCCAGGGACCCTATTCAATTTCAGCCTCAGGAGACTGCGTGGAGTTTGCACATTTTCCCCATGTCTGCGTGGCTTTCGTTGGGATGCTCCAGTTTTCTCCCACAGTCCAAAGATGTGCAGATTAGGTGGATTGGCCATGGGAAAATGCAGGGGTACAGGGATAGGGTATGGAGTGGGTCCAGGTGGGATGCCCTTCAGAGGGTCAGTGTGGACTTGATGGGCTGAATGGCATACTTCCTCACTGTAGGGATTTTATGATTCATCTCTGTTATAAATGATTTGCTCTGAATCCTAAGACTGTGACCCCTGGTTTTGGACTTCTTGGTCACTGGAAAATCTTTCTGCATTTACCGTCTAGTCTTCTTAGAATTCTCTAGGTTTTTTTTTTGAGGTCCTCTCTCATTCTTCTAAACTCCAGTGAATATAATCTTCTTCATATTGTCGACCGGCTATCCCAGGAATCAGTCTGGTAAACCTTTGGTCTAATTCCTCCATAATCAGAAGATCTTCCCTCAGATAAGGAGACCAAAATTGCACGCAATATTCCAGGCGTCGTCTCACCAAGGTTCGATACAATTGCTACAAGACATCTCTGCTCCCGTATTCAAATCCTCTCGCTATAGATGCCTATATACCATCTACCTTCTTCACTGCTATTCTGTAAGCCATTCAGCACATTGAGACCGCCCTATCATTCAATGAGATCATGGGTGATATGATAATCAGCAGCTTCACTTTCTTGCCCTTTCCCCATAATCCTGATTCTCTTACTGATTAAAAATCTCTCTGTCTTGAATATATTTAATGCCTTAGCTTCAACAGCTCTTTGCGGTAAAAAAAATTCCACAGATATACTACACACAAGAAGAAATTCCTCCTAATCTCTGTTTTAAAGATGCAACTCTTTATTCTGAGATTATACCCTGTTGTCCTTGATACACCCACAAGAGGAACAACCTTTTCACATTGAACCTGTCAGGTCCCCTAAGAATCTTGCATGTTTCAATAAGGTCACCTCTCATCCTTGTATATTCCAATAAGTAGTAATCAATTCAACCTCTTTTCATAATGCAATTCCTCGATACCTTCCATCAGCCTAATGAACCTTATCTGGACTGCCTCCATTATCAATGTATCTTTCATTAGAAGGGCCAAAAACTGTATTTGGGCTGGTCTGACTATAACCTTATACAATTTTAGCAAAACCTCACTAGTTTTACACTTCATTCCCTTTGAAATAAAAGCCAACTTCCCTGTTATCTGCTAAATTGAATATTAGCTGTTTGCAATTTGTGGATGAGGACACCCAATCCCTCTGTTCTGTAGATTTCTGTAGTCTTCCTCCATTTAAATAAGATTCATCTCCTGCCAAAGTGCATAACCTCACATTAAATTCCATCTACCAAGTCTTGCCCACTCTCTTAACTTGTCTAGATCCCTTTGCAGACTCTTTGTGTCATCCTCACGACTGGTGTTCCCATCTATTTTTGTGTCACCCTCAAACTTGGCCACAGTGCATTCACTTTCCTCATTCAAGTCACCCTATACCCATCTATCCTACTTCTTACCTCAATGAATGCTAGTAAAGTTATCATCAGGCATGGGTCCCCTGAATGCAAGCCCTGCTGATTCTGCTTGATCATACTGTGTATTTCTAACTGCGCTGCTGTTACATCCTTTACAGTAGCCTCAAACATTTTCCCAAAGACAGACGTTATGCAAACTGGCTTATATAGTTACTTGTTCATTGTCTGCTTCCCATTTTTAAATAAAGATGTTATACTGGCAGTGTTCCAGTCACTGGGACTTTTTCACATCTAAGGATTCCTGGAAGATTACTACCTGTGCATGCGCTATCTCTGTTGCTACTTCTTTTAATAGCCTAGGTTGCATCCCATGAGGTCCAGTTCAATTGCCTTCTCCATGGCAAATGTCAGAGGCTAAATATGTATCTGAAAAGCTTGCTGTCACAATGGAATCCAAGATGGACTTCTAACTTTATATATACTCTATCAACAAGACTGTCTACTTAAACCTGTTACATTGAGAAGGTAGAGGAGGAATCAGGCAATGAAGAGAATTAATATTGGAAAACATGGAAATAATGGAGGCTTTGACAGGTATTTTATATTTGTTTTCATGGTAGAAAACTTAGTGAATCGCCCAGAAATAATCAATATAACTAAGTGAATCATACCATAAGAATTAATATCATAGGCAGAGTTAGGTTCCTTTGAACAACATTTTGCATGGAAAAAAATGTACAAGTTGAAATACTATACATGTGCTACAGCATCGCTGGTTGAAATAACTCTAAAAAATAAAATATATCACTAAATGTTGAAGAAAAACCACAAATGGCAAACTTCCTGTACAATACAAGTTTTATAAGTTACAGATGTATTTTTAAGATTGACCAGGCTCTACCTACTGGCAGAAGTTGGTCTGTGCCAGGAGTTGCAGAGTCTTGGTGCCAACCAATTTCTGCCAGTAGATGGAGCCCTTTGGTTGACGATCAAAATCAGTGAAGAGAAGGAAACAGCTTGAAAAGCAAACGGAGTAGCATGAAGTAAGAGCAAACAAAGGCAAAGTCAAAAGGAAGGATGCAATGCCATTTGGTGGAGGGCCTAGAGTGGTCTCCTGGCCTCGAGGTGAAGCCTAGTGTGGTCTGAGGTCATGGCGCAGCGTGGACTAGCGGCTCGGTCCCAGTGTGGACTGGGTTGGAAGGACTGTTGTTCTGAAGTTATTATTTCTACATTTTTCTAATTTATTCCTATGATCTGTAATACTCTTTATTTCTTTATCTTTTAAATTTTTTTTTCCAAATAATTTTTACTTAAGAATCTGTACCTAGGTACTTTTGTACCGAGGATGGCACCAGAAGTGGTGACTTGTAAACTTTTCACTGTACTCATTTGAATACATGTGACAATAAAACTAATTCTGATGCATTTCAACATCTCTGTCTTGTGACAACCATCTGTGTGTACCAGGACACCAGACTGAAAGCCGCGAGGAACATTTTCACATCATTTTCTTCTTCAAGACCTGACAATTCTTTAGCCAAAGTTGGTTTTAAAAAGTTAATCTCCACAGAGAAAGCTTTAGCTTTTCCTTTAACTGATGTGTGTGCAACACGTGTTAGTATAAATATACACCCTTCTGAATGACCTGTTATATTCCAAACTGTGATAATGAGGTTTGCCTCTTTTTAATAAAATAGTCATTCCATTGTTCATTAAAGAAACTGATAGTTGAATTTATATTATGAAACAAAAATATATTTGGATTAATGTTTGAAAAATATAACCACACAGATATATTTGGTCATATTTTTAAAAGGTTAATCAATTCTTTTTAAGTACTGAACCAATGGATCATCAGTACTTTCTCTAATTTATTTGGTTGGTGATCAGTAATAAGATCAACATTTTCACAACCTTGAATAAAACAATTCCATTATTTTCTTTCCAAAAATCAGATCTGGAAATCCATGTGCATTACATCAGTGTTGTCAGTGGACCTCACTTTCTAAAGGAATCAAAGATTTGAATTTCATCTTAAAATCAGTACAGCAACAAATGCCAGGCTTCTGCTTTTAATTAGCAACAAAGTAAAGTGTAAAAACAGCTTCCACCCTTAAAAAGAAAGGTTTCAGTGAAAAGCCACCTCATGTCACACACTAGTTGAATTTCATTCTCAAAGGAAATTTCCCAGTGTTCCACTGAAGTGCTATAAATAATGGAAATCCTTGTTTGGAGAGGAGGGACATATGCTGACTTCAACACACCTCAGTTTTTCCAGAAATGGTTTGGAAGCAGCCACAAGAAGTGCTGAAACAGGCTGTTTGTAAAGGGCAATATCTCCAGCTTGAAGACTCTGTTCTAATTGCGGTTGAATATTAGGCTCTCTAAGACGAATACTATTCCCCAGCTAATTCTAAATGTCCCATCTATACAAATACATGATCCTATTCACACCCAAACGCCCCTCTATAGAGGGCGTGGTGCTGGAAAAGCACAGCAGGTCGGGCAACATCTGAGGAGCAGGGGAATCGACGTTTTGGGTGTAAGCCCTTCAACCTGATGAAGGGTGTCTACCAGAAACTTTGATCTCCAGCATCTGCAGTCCTCACTTTCTCATTATATCCTCTGTGCCAATCTTTGCCCTCACACATCCTCATGGCTCCCTGTACTCAGTGCCAATAGGATTCTGGGTAATCTGAGATGGAGGACCAGAATAAATTGTGGCTGTAACAGGTGCTCCTTTTTTGAAGTATTTAGGTGTTGGAGGTGGTTTTCTCGAATTCCAGGAGCAGCAACTACTGTTTCATATGCTGTTGGAACTTTGGGGGAAAAATGATCAAAACAATAGCACTTTTAAAAGGAAGACAAAAAAAAGGCAACGACTACATGGTTAGTGAGGAAGAAAGAGAAAGAAACCTACACTGCTAACTAACACATCAGTTAAGCTGCACAGTTACTGCCTTTGCTGTTTGAGTTTGCATATCTCTGGACATCGGAGTGCATCTAGGAAAAATTAACAAATAATGAAACTCACAGCTGACCTTGGAGAAACTTGAATAAGAGAGCTCACAGCACAGGAACAGATAAGTGCATAATTTTTAACATGTAACCTTGCTCGAAGTCTACAGTAGTGAGTAGAGTGGGTTCTTTCTTGATTCTATGTTTTATTGAGAGCTGTCTTGAATAACATTTAAAAATATAAACCATACGTACTAAGTTTGCCTGCAGCACTGTTTTTTTTTTAAGAGCAAAAAAAATGGTGCTATTTTCTGGATCTATAGACTGTGAAGGAGCAAAGATGGCCTTTAGTAGGATGATGTGCTCTTCCTGACAGATGTGGGAGTTTAGGGAGGGTTTCCAGGTTACTGATGATTATGTCTGCAGGAAGTGTCTTTGGTTGCGAATCCTATCGGATTGCACGGATCAGTTCGAACAGCAGTTACATGCAATGAGGAATTTACAACAGCTAGGGGGTGTGATGAATGGCAGTTTATAGAAGGGGTTAACTCCAGGAAAGGTAGGAAGGGTAGGCAGGTACTCTCCAGTGGAGTCCTCAGTGGTTATCCCCATTCAAAGAAGCATGCTGCTTTGGAAAATGTAGGTGATGGACTCTCAAGGAAATATAGCATGAACAACCAAGTTTCCAGTATTCAGACTGGCTCTAATGTAATGTACATCAATTCCAATGAATTGACTGTGATAGGAGACTCTCTAGTCAAAAAGATAAACAGATGTTTCTGCGGCCAGCTACAAAAGATCAGAATGGTGCATTGCCTCCCTGGTGCCAGGTTTAAGGATATCTTGGAGAGGGTGCAGAATGTTCTCAAAGGGAAGAGGGACCAGCAGGAGGTCATTGTAAACATTGGAACCAACAACATAGGAAGGGAAAAGCCTGAGAGTTTGAAGGCAGAATATAGAAAGTTAGGCAGGAATTTAAAAATGAGGTCCTCGAGGGTAGTAATATCTGGAATACACCCGGTGCTACGAGCTACTGAGGGTAGGAATAAGAGGATAGAGTAAATAAGTGCGTGGCTGAGGAGCTGGTGCAGGGGAGAAGGGGTCAAACTTTTGGATCTTTTGAATCTATTCTGGGGTAGAAGTGATCCTTGCAAGGACTAATATACTGATTTGTTAGAGCTGAACGGGAAGATTTAAATGGTGGGGTGGGGGAGCCCAGTGAAATAGTGAGGAAAGAGATCAATCGGAGACTGGTACCGATGGGAAAAGGAGCAAGTCAAACAGTCAGGGCAGACAGGAACAATGCAGAGAACAAGGTAAGATTGATAAAACTGCATTTACTTCAATGCAAGAGGCCTAACAGGGAAGGCAGATGAACTCAGGGCATGGTTAGGAACATGGGACTGGGATATCATAGAGATTAGAGACGTGGCTAAGAGATGGACAGGACTGGCAACTTAATGTACCAGGATACAAATGCTATAGGAAGGAGAGAAAGGTGGGAGGGTAAGAGAGGAGGGGGAGTAGTGTTTTTGATAAGGGATAGCTGTGGTGAGGGAGGATATTCCTGGAAATACATCCAGGGAAGTCATTTAGGTGGAACTGAGAAATAAGAAAGGGAAGATAACCTTATTGGGATTGTATTATAGCCCCTGAATAGTCAGCAGGAAATTGAGAAACAAATTTATAAGGAGATTTCAGTTACCTATAAGAATAATAGGGTAGTTATGGTAGGGGATTTTAACTTTTCAAACATAGACTGGGACTGCCATAGTGTTTAAGGTTTAGATGGAGAAGAACTTGTTAAGTGTGTACAAGAAAAAATTCTGATTCAATATGTGGATGTACCTACTAGAGAAGATGCAAAACTTGACCTACACTTGGGAAATAAGGCAGGGCAGGTGACTGAGGTGTCAGTGGGGAAGCACGTTTGGACCAGCGACCATAATTCTACTAGTTTTAAAATAGTGATGGAAAAGGATAAACCAGATCTAAAAGTTGAAGTTCTAAATTGAAGGAAGACTAATTTTGACAGCATTAGGCAAGAATTTTCAAAAGCTGATTGGGGGCAGGTAAAGGGATGGCTGGAAAATGGAAAGCCTTTAAAAATTAGATAAAGAGGTTACAGAGACAGCGTATTCCTGACATTGAGGTGCAGGGAATGCTGGAAAACTAGAGAAATTGAGGTTTTAATTAAGAGAAAAAAAGCATATGTCAGGTACAGAATCAATCCTTAAAAGAGTATAAAGGCAGTAGGAGTATACTTGAGAGGGAAATCAGGAGGGCAAAAAGGACATATGAGATAGCTTTGGCAAATAGGGTTAAACAGAATCCAAAGGGATTTTACAAACACATTAAGGACAGAAGGGTAACTAGGGATAGAACAGTCTCCCTTAAAAAGATGAGCAATACAGCCTACGTGTGGAGACGGAGGAGATGGGGGCAATACTAAAAAAGTATTTTGCACCAGTGTTTACTGTGGAAAAGGACATAGAAGATGCAAAATATGGGGAAATAGATGGGGACAGCTTGAAAAATGTCCAAATTACAGAAGTAGCGCTGGATATCTTGAAATGCATAAAAGTGGATAAATCCCCAGGACCTGATCAGGTGTACCCTAGATCTCTGTGGGAAGCTAGGGAAGTGATTACTGGGCCCTGTGCTGAGATATTTGTATCATCGATAGTCATGAGGTGCCAGAAGTCTGGAGGTTGGCTAATGTGGTGCCGCTATTTAAGAAAGGGTGGTAAGGAAAAGCCAGGGAACTATAGACCAGTGAGCTTGACATCGGTGGTGGGCAAGTTGTTGGAGGGAACCCCGAGGGACAGGATTTACAGTTATTTGGAAACACAAGGACTGATTAGGGATCGTCAGCATGGCTTTGTGCATGGGAAATCATGTCTTACGAACTTGATTGAGTTTTTTGAAGAAGTAACAAAGAGGATTGATGAGGGCAGAGTGGTTGATGTAATCCATATGAACTTCAGTAAGGCTTTTGAATGGTTCCTCATGGGAGGTTGGTTAGCAAGATTAGATCTCATGGAATACAGGGAGAACTAGCCATTTCGTTACCATACTGCTCGAAGTTAGAAGACAGAGGGTGCGACTAGTGCTGGCAAATGGGACCAAATCAGGTTAGGATATCTGGTCGGCATGGATGAGTTGGACCGAAGGGTCTGCTTCTATACTGTATGTCTCTGTGACTCTTTAACATAACCTCCCATTCATATCCATGTGGTCTTATAAGTCCCTATGCCAGCGACAGCAATTCTGATTTCTAAAGATGTAGCTACAAGTTGACTTTGTTTATAATCTTCCCTATTGTGGACAAAATGCTTGTTTAGCAAATAAATCAATCCCATCCTACCCCACGGAATTGGCTTCCATTTTTTGCAAGTAAGTAAGTGTTTAGAGTTACACACTTTACAAGTCAGCAAGTGGGATCAAGCAGGTAATGAGACCCAAGAGTTTAAGATACACAAACACACACATGCAGACTGCACATGGCGAGTAACATTTAGAATTTTATTCGTATTTCAAAATGGGAAACTACATAGATCTTAGAATAATATAGCGAAGTACATCAGCCCTCGATGTTGCATTGACCTGTGAAACCAATCTGAAGCCCACCTAACCTACACTATTGCATTTTCATCCATATATTTATCCAATGACAATTTAAATCCCCTTAAAGTTGGCAAGTGTACTACTGTTGCAGGAAGAGCATTCCAAACCCTTACTACTCTGAGTAAAGAACCTACCGCTGACATCTGTCCTATATCTATCACCCCTCAATTTAAAACCATGTCCCCTTGTGCTAGCCATCACCATCTGAGGAAAAAGGCACTCACTGTCCACCCTATCTAATCCTCTGATCATCTTGTATGTCTCTGTTAAGTCACCTCTTAACCTTCTTCTAACAAAAACAGTCTCATGTACCTCAGTTCCTTCTCCATACCAGGCAATATCCTGGTAAATCTCCTCTGCACCCTTTCCAATACTTCCATGTCCTTCCTATAATGCAGCGACCAGAATTGTATGCAATACTCCGAATGGGGCCGCACCAGACTTCGATGTTGTGGCTATTAGGGACTTCGATGTTGTGGCTATTTGGGACTTCGATGTTGTGGCTATTACGGAGACATGGCTAGAACAGGGACAGGATTGGCTGTTGCAGGTTCCAGGATTTAAATGTTTTAGTAGGGTCAGAGGTGGGGGTAAAAGAGGGGGAGGTGTGGCATTGCTTGTCAAAGATAGTATTACAGTGGTGGAGAGGACGTTGGATGAGGACTTGCCATCTGAGGTAGTTTGGGCTGAGGTTAGGAATAGGAAAGGTGAGGTCACCCTGTTAGGAGTCTTTTACAGGCCTCCTAATAGTCCTAGAATCATTGAAGAAAGGATAGGGAAGGTGATTCAGGAGATGAGTGACAGTAATAGGGTGGTTGTTATGGGGGACTTTAACTTTCCTGATATTGATTGGGAAAGCTATAGCTCAAGTTCGTTAGATGGGTCAGTGTTTGTTCAATGTGTACAGGAGAGTTTCCTGACACAATATGTAGACAGGCCAACAAGAGGTGAGGCCATACTGGATTTGGTTCTGGGTAACGAACCAGGCCAGGTGTTAGAATTAGAGGTAGGTGAGCACTTTGGGGATAGTGACCATAATTCGGTGATTTTTACACTCGTGATGGAGAGGGATAAGTGTGTACTACAGGGCAAGAGTTATAGCTGGGGTCAGGGAAATTATGATGCGGTGAGGCATGACTTAGGATGTGTGGCTTGGAAAAGTAGACTCCAAGGCAAGAGTGTAAATGATATGTGGAGCTTGTTCAAGGAGCAACTATTGAATGTCCTTGATAATTATGTACCTGTCAGGCAGGAAGGAAAGGGTCGTGCGAGGGAGCCGTGGTTTAATAAGGAATTGGAATCCCTTGTTAAATGGAAGAGGGCAGCCTATCTCAAGATGAGACGTGAAGGTTCAATTGGGGCGATTGAGAGTTATAGGGTAGCCAGGAAGGACCTGAAGAGAGAGCTAAAAGCAGAAAGGAGGGG
>NC_057712.1:3267727-3275801 GCF_004010195.1 Chiloscyllium plagiosum | reverse complement strand
GGGGGGAAGGGAAGGGGGGGGGGGGGGGGGGGGGGGGGTGTGGCTGGGGAGAAGGTAGCTAAGAGTGCAAGAGGTGGATGGAGGTGGGGATAAAGGTTATAGGTCAGAGAGGAGGGTGGAGCAGATAGATGGGAAGGAAGATAGGCAGGTAGGACAGGTCATGAGGATATGTGCTGAGCTGGAAGGTTGGAACTGGGGTAAGATGGGTGGAGGGGAAATGAGGAAACTGGTGAAGTCCACATTAATGCCTTGGGGTTGAAATGTTCCGGTGCGGAAGATGAGGTGTTCTTCCTCCAGGCGTCGGGTGGTGAGGGAGGGCCATGAAGGCGGCCCGAGACCTGCATGTCCTTGGCAGAGTAGGAGGGGGAGTTGAAATGTTCGGCCACGGGGCGATGGGATTGTTGGTGCGGATGTCCCAGAGATGTTCCCTAAAGCGCTCTGCCAGGAGGCGTCCAGTCTCCCCAATGTAAAGGAGACCGCATTAGGAGCAACAGATACAATAAATGACATTGGTGGACGTGCAGGTGAAACTTTGATGGTCGTGGAAGGCTCCTTTGAAGCCTTGGATGGAGGTGAGGAGGGAGCTGTGGGCGCAGGTTTTGCAATTCTTGCAGTGGCAGGGGAAGATGCCAGGAGTGGAGGATGGGTTCTTGGAGGGCGTGGACCTGACCAGGTAGTCACAGAGGGAACAGTCTTTGCGGAAAGCGGATGGGGTGGGGAGGGAAATATATCCCTGGTGGTGGGGTCCATTTGTAGGTGGTAGAAATGTCGGCAGATGGTGAGGAGGTTGGTGGGGTGCAAGTTGAGGACCCGGGATTCTGTCCTTGTTGCGGTTGGAGGGGCAGGGTTTGAGGGCAGAGGTGCAGGACATGGATGAGATGTGTTGGAGGGCATTTTCAACCACATGGGAGCGAAAATTACAGTCTTGAAAGAAGGAGGCCACCTTCTGTGTTCTGTGGTGGAACTGGTCCTTCAGGGAGCAAATACGGCGGAGGCGGAGGAATTGGGAATACAGGATAGCATTTTTGCTGGAGGTAGGGCAGGAAGAGGTTTAATCCAGGTAGGTGTGGGAGTCGGTGGGTTTGTAATAAATGTCAGTGTTAAGTTGGTCATCGTTGGTGGAGATGAAGAGGTCTAGGAAGGGGAGGGAGGTGTCAGAGATGGTCCAGGTGAATTTAAGGTCGGGGTGGAATGTGTTGGTGAAGTTGATGAACTGCTCAACCTCCCCATGGGAGCATGAGGTGGCGCCAATGCAGTCATCAATGTAACGGAGGAAGAGGTGGGGAGTGGTGCCAGTGTAACTACGGAAGATGGACTGTTCTATGTAGCCAACAAAGAGACAGACATAGCTGAGGCCCATGCGGGTGCCTATGGCTACCCCTTTCATCTGAAGGAAGTGGGAGGATTCAAAGGAGAAATTGTTAAGGGTGAGGACCAGTTCAGCCAAATGAATGAGTGTCAGTGGAAGGGTACTGGTGGGGAAGGCGGGAGAGGAAGAAACGGAGGGCTTGGATGCCCTGCTCATGGCAGATGGAGGTGTAGATGTCCATGGTGAAGATGAAGCCTTGGGGGCCAGGGAAACGGACGTCTTGGAGGAAGTGGAGGGTGTGGGTGGTGTCCCGAACATATGTTGGGAGTTCCTGGACGAGGCGGGATAGGACAGTATCGAGGTAGGTGGAGATGAGTTCGGTGGGCAGGAGGAGCTGAGACGATGGGTCGGCCGGGGTGGTCAGGCTTGTGGATTTTGGGAAGGAGGTAGAATCGGGTGGTGCGGGGTTCCTGAACTATGAGGTTGGAAGCTGTGGGTGGGAGTTCTCGGAGGTGATGAGGTTGTGTATGGTCTGGGAGATATTGGTTTGGTGATGGGGGGGATGAAGTTATTGTCGGGGGGTTGGTAGGAGGAGGTATCTTCGAGTTGGCGCCTGGCTTCAGCGGTGTAGAGGTCAGTGCGCCAAACTACCACGGAGCCCCTTTATCCGCTGGTTTGATGGTGAGGTTGGGATTCGAGCAAAGGGAATGGAGGGGTGCGCATTGTGAGGGTGAGAGGTTGGAGTGGGGGAGACGGATGGACAGGTTGAGGTGGTTAATGTCACTGCGGCAGTTGGAAATGAAGAGTTGAGGGCGGGTAATAGGCCAGCATTGGGTGTCCAGGTGGATGGAGTGTGTTGGAGGCGGATGAAGGGGCCCTCGGAAGATGAGCTGGAGTCCTGATTGGAAAAGTAAACTCGGAGGCGGCGGAAGAAGTGTTCGACATCACGATGCGTATTGAATTTGTTGATGCGTGGACGGAGGGGGACGAAGGTAAGGCTTTTGCTGAGGACTGATCATTCGTCCTCAGTGAGGTGGGGGCGTGTCAGCAGTATGCAGGTGAATAGCGTTGTTGGGTACGGAAGTGATGGCGACAACGGCAGTGGTGAGCAGCGCCAAAGTCACAGAACACGTGACGTCAGCGATGACTCGTGGGGTGGAGGTGATGTCACGTGTGGAGTATGTGAAATCGTTAGGGGCGGAAGTGGCTGCAATGGGAGCGGAAGTCGCGGAACACATGGCATCAGTGGTGGAAGTGTGTCAGAGGGGGTGGAAGTGGCTGTAATACAACCTCAAGGTTCCAAAACCCAATTCCTCTACCAATAAAAGCTAACATAATGTACACCTATTTAATAACTCTATCAACCTGGGTGGCAACTTTCAGTGATCTATACACATGGACACAGACACAGAGATCTCTCTGCTCATCCACACGACCAAGAATCTTATCATTAGTCCAGTACTCTGTATTCCTGTTACTCCTTCCAAAGTGAATCATCTCACAATTTTCCACATTAAACTCTATTTGCCACCTCTCAGCCCAGCTCTGCAGCTTATCTACGTCCCTCTATAACGTGCAACATCCTTCAGCACTACCTACAACTCCACCAACCTTGTGTCGTCCGCAAATTTACTAACCCATCCTTCTATGCCCTCATCCAGGTCATTTATAATAATGACAAACAGCAGTGGCCCCAAAATAGACCCTTGTGGTACACCACTAGTAAGTGAACTCCAGGATGAATATTTCCCATCAACCACCATCCTCTCTCTTCTTTCAGCTAGCCAATTTCTGATCCAAATCGC
Source organism: Chiloscyllium plagiosum (assembly GCF_004010195.1). Taxonomy (NCBI): domain Eukaryota; kingdom Metazoa; phylum Chordata; class Chondrichthyes; order Orectolobiformes; family Hemiscylliidae; genus Chiloscyllium; species Chiloscyllium plagiosum. The sequence goes on along the minus strand of NC_057712.1, from coordinate 3,272,687 downwards.
TAAATCACCCTCAATCCCATGCCTCTGAATTTTCTGCACTAGCCTACCATGGGGAACCTTATCAAACGCTTTACTGAAATCCATTTCCACCACATCAACCACTTTACCCTCATCCACCCGTTTGGTCACCTTCTCAAAGAAGTCAATAAGGTTTGAGGCATGACCTATCCTTCTCCAAGTTTAGATTAGAGTGGTGCTGGAAAAGCACAGCAGGTCAGGCAGCGCCTCGAATGCTGCCTGACCTGCTGTGCTTTTCCACCGCACTCTAATCTAAACTCTGGTTTCCAGCATCTGCATTCCTCACTTTTGCCTATCCTTCACAAAACCTTGTTGACTATCTCTAATCAAATTATTCCTTTCTAGATGATAATAAATCCTCTCTCTCATAATCCTTTTCAACACTTCACAGGTCTATTATTACCAGGGTTGTCTCTACCCCCCCTTGCTATCCTCCAGTCTTCTGGCACTATTCCTGTAGACAATGACGACATAAAGATCAAGATCAAAGCCAAAAGCCCTGCAATCTCCTCCCAGAGGAGAGCTTCCCAGAGAATTCTAGGATAAATCCCATCCCACCGAGGAGGACTTACTTATTTTCATTTTCCAGGATTGCTAACATTTCCACATGATCCTCACCCCTGTCTAGTCTAATAGCCTGTATTTCAGTATGAATACTGACCAAAAGTATTCATTTGGCACCTCTCCTATCTCTTTGGAATTCACGTAAAACTTCCCACTACTTCCTTGACAGGCCCAAATCTTTAGTCTTTTTTTTATTCCTGACATAGCTGTAAAAAGCTTTAGGGTTTTCCTTGATCCTACCTACCAAAGACTTCTCACGTCCCTTCCTGGCTCTTCTTGGCTCTCTCTTCTCATAGTCATAGAAATGTACAGCATGGAAACAGACCCTTCGGTCCAACCCGTCCATGCCAACCAAATATCCCAACCCAATCTGGTCCCGATTCGGAGATGCCGAAGTTGGACTGGGGTGTACAAAGTTAAAAATCACACAACACCAGGTTATAGTCCAACAGGTTTAATTGGAAGCACACTAGCTAGTGTGAAAGCTAGTGTGCTTCCAATGAAACCTGTTGGACTATAACCTGGTGTTGTGTGATTTTTAACAATCTAGTCCCACCTGCCAGCACTCGGCCCATAACCCTCCAAACCTTTCCTATTCATATATCTATCCAAATGCCTCTTAAATATTGCAATTGTACCAGCCTCCACCACTTCCTCTGGCAGCTCATTCCATACACGGACCACCCTCTGTGTGAAAACGTTGCCCCTTAGGTCTCTTTTATATCTTTCCCCTCTCACCCTAAAACTATGCCCTCTAGTTCTGGACTCCCTGACCCCAAGGAAAAAACTTTGCCTATTTACTCTCTCCATGCCCCTCATAATTTTGTAAACCTCTATAAGGTCACCCCTCAGCCTCCAATGTTCCAGGGAAAACAGCCCCAGCCTGTTCAGCCTCTCCCTATAGCGCAAATCCTCCAACCCTGGCAACATCCTTGTAAATCTTTTCTGAACCCTTTCAAGTTGCACAACATGTTTCCAACATGAAGGAGACCAGAATTGCATGCAATATTCCAAGTGTGGCCTAACCAATGTCCTGTACAGCTGCAACATGACCTCCCAACTCCTGTACTCAATACTGACCAATAAAGAAAAGCATACTAAACGCCTTCTTCACTATCCTATCTACCTGTGATTCCACTTTCAAGGAGCTATGAACCTGCACTCCAGGGTCTCTTTGTTCAGCAACACTCCCTAGGACCTTACCATTAAGTGTATAAGTCCTGCTAAGATTTGCTTTCCCAAAATGCAGCACCTCACATTTATCCGAATTAAACTCCATCTGCCACTTCTCAGCCCATTGGCCCATCTGGTCCAGATCCTGTTGTAATCTTGGTAACCCTCTTCGCTGTCCACTGCACCTCTAATTTTGGTGTTATCTGCAAACTTACTAACCATACCTCTGTTGCTCGCATCCAAATCATTTATGTAAATGACAAAAAATAGAGGACTCAGCACCGATCCTTGTGGCACTCCATTGGTCACAGTCCTCCAATCTGAAAAACAACCCTCCACCATCAACCTCTGTCTTCTAACTTTGAGCCAGTTCTTGTCGAATGCCTTACTGAAGTCCATATAGATCACATCTACTGCTCTGCCCTCATCAATCCTCTTTGTTAGTTCTAACTTGTAACACACATTCGCCCTAACTGAGCCTTCATGTCTCATCTTTACATAAGTGCCCTTCTTACTCTTGACAAGAGATTCAACTTCTTTAGTAAACCACAGTTCCCTCACTCGACCACTTCCTCCCTGCCTGACACACAGAAGCTGTTCCTTGTACAAGCTTCACATTCCAATTGTGCCCATCCCCTGCAATTTCCTTTCCCATCCTATGCATCCTAAACCTTGCCTAATCGCATCATAATTGCCTTTCCCACAACTATAACTCTTACCCTGTGGTGTATAGCTATCCCTTTCTATCGCTAAAGTAAACTTAATCAAATTGTGGCCACTATCACCAAAGTGCTCACCTACGTCCAAATCTAAAACCCACCTGGTTCATTACCTCATACCAAATCCAATGTGGCCTCACCCCTTGTTGGCCTATCTACATACTGTATCAGGAAGCCCTCCTGTGAACACTGGACAAAAACGATCCATCTAAGGTACTCGAACTATAGTGTTTCCAGTCAATATTAGGAAACTTAAAGAATATCTTTTCAATTCTTTCCTTTACATCTCTGGAACTTTTCAGAGGCCTTCTGAAAACTCCCAGCAGGGTGACCTCTCCTTTCCTATTTCTAACCTCAGCTAAAACTACCTCAGTAGACAAGTCCTCATCAAACATCCTTTCTGCCACCACAATACTGTCCTTGACTAACAATACCACACCTCCCCCTCTTTTACCACATTTTCTGTTCTTACTAAAACATCTAAACCCCGGAACCTGCAACAACCATTCCTGTCCCTGTTCGATCCATGTCTCCGAACTGGCCACAACATCGAAGTCCCAGGTACCAACTCATGCTGCAAGTTCACCTACTTTATTCTGGATACTCCTGGCATTGAAGTAGACATACTTCAAACCACCTTTCTGCCTGCCGGTACACTCCTGTGGCCTCAAAACCTTATTCATGACCTCACTATTCTCAACCTCCTGTACACTAGAGCTACAATTCAGTTTCCCATCCCTCTGCTGAATTAGTTTAAATCCTCAGGAAGAACATTAGCAAACCTCCCCCCACCCAGAATATTGGTACCCTCTGGTTCAGGTGTACACCATCCCGTTTATACAGATTCCACCTACTCCAGAATGAGCCTCAATTATCCATGTATCTGAATCCCTCCCTCCTACATTATCCCTGCAGCCACGTGTTCAACTGCTCTCCCCCCCTATTCCTTGCCTCGGTAGCATGTCGCACGGTTAACAAACCAGAGATAATAACTGTTTGCTCTAGCTCAAAGCTTCCACCCTAGCTCCTTTACAAAGCTTCAAAGATGAACTTATATGCTACAATCTACAGGATGCAAAAATAAACATTTCTACAAGATCACTAATTCCGAAATTTCCATACCTCATATGTTGGTCTTTCTCGCACCCGCTCCCAGCGTGGTCTTCCAGGAAGAGTCTTAACTAATGGGGCCATTCCTTGAGAGTACAGTTTGCTTTGCTTATTCATATTCATGATATTGATTTTAATAACTTTACTTGGAATTCCCCCCTTCACACTAAAATAAAACCAGGACCTGAAGATAAAGACAAAATAAGTTATCATCAATATGTTGCATGAATTCAAAACGTCAGATCATAAATACAACTTAATAAAAAAAGCTTCTTAGCAAAATATTGATGATGCTGAACCAATTCTTTCCTTGGGTTCATCAGTCCCAATCAATGAATTTCAATGAATATGAAGAAATATCTGTGAAAATAATCTAAATTTACTTAAGTTTGTTATGAACATCAAAATTGATGCAAGAGAAAAAGTCTCACAATCCACATATTATCTACTATCAGTTTCATAGTCATGTGAAACAAAATAAAGTTGCTGAGTAATTGAGGCAAGCAATCCCCATCAATTAATCTTTAACTGATATGAAATGAGGTGAAAAATTCTGGGAACCACACATCCAAAGTCACCTGCCATTCTAACCATACTTTATATGTTTTACATCTAATGTTATTCACATAATGAATAATGAGTGCTATTTTCTGAACAAAATCTAGCTAACTTAAATTTGAATGAATCAATACTGATTCATTCCACTTCCTCCATGAGACATTGTTCCATAACTTCATTCCGAAGTCACTCTTCCTCAAGCACAGGCTATCCCAAATGGCTCTACTATTCTGGGCAAAATGAAATTACTAATCATAGGCAACTTTTGTGAGAACTTTTATATAACTCTAAAAGCAGCAAACCCATTTGAAACTTTTCCAGTGACAATGTGTGCAATAATAAAATTATTGGTCCTCATAATCTTGTAATTATTCACTCGTTTAACTTTGGCATTGAGATAAAGTAAGCAAATAGTTTACTGTAACACAAACATGACTAAGACAAACTTTAGAATCAGCTAAAAAAAAAAAGATGCATTTGTATAACTTCTTTCACATGCTCTGCACACTCCCAACATATTTGCATAACAAGTAATGACAGGCAAGAAAATGTCCCCTAGTGCAGCTTGTCCCATATAATTACGATACCTGGTGCTGACCACTATAATTATCTACCTTCTGGAGGTAGTAATCTGTAGTCCTGTGAGAAGTAGGTTCAGATCTTACTTGAAGGAGTTCAGCAAACCAGTGTGCATTGCTCAAACCAGCCAGCCACCTATCCAACTGTTTAATTCCTGACATGTAACTAGATCCTTGGGGGGAGGTTTGCTAGTGCTCTTGGGGGGGGTTTAAACTAACTCGGCAGGGGCATGGGAACCC
>NC_057712.1:3226191-3265513 GCF_004010195.1 Chiloscyllium plagiosum | reverse complement strand
GGGACTGCTGTTGTCTATAATATACACAGGGACTGCTGTTCACTATAATACACACAGGGACTGCTGTTGTCTATAATATACACAGGGACTGCTGTTCACTATAATACACACAGGGACTGCTGTTGTCTATAATATACACAGGGACTGCTGTTCACTATAATACACACAGGGACTGCTGTTGTCTATAATATACACAGGGACTGCTGTTCACTATAATATACACAGGGACTGCTGTTCACTATAATATACACAGGGACTGCTGTTCACTATAATACACACAGGGACTGCTGTTCACTATAATATCCACAGGGACTGCTGTTCTCTATAATACACACAGGGACTGCTGTTCACTATAATTCACACAGGGACTGCTGTTCACTATAATTCACACAGGGACTGCTGTTCACTATAATTCACACAGGGACTGCTGTTCACTATAATTCACACAGGGACTGCTGTTCACTATAATTCACACAGGGACTGCTGTTCACTATAATTCACACAGGGACTGCTGTTCACTATAATTCACACAGGGACTGCTGTTCACTATAATTCACACAGGGACTGCTGTTCACTATAATTCACACAGGGACTGCTGTTCACTATAATACACACAGGGACTGCTGTTCACTATAATACAGGTGTACAAGATGATTAGGGGGTTAGATAGGGTCGCCAGTATGAACCTTTTCCCGCGTATTGAGTCGGTATTACAAGGGGGCATAGCTTTAAATTAAGGGGGGGTAGATATAGGACTGATGTTCGGGGTAGGTTCTTCACTCAGCGAGTCGTTAGTTCATGGAATGCCCTGCCAGTAACAGTGGTGGACTCTCCCTCTTTATGGGCATTTAAGAGGGCATTGGATAGGTATATGGAGGATAGTGGGTTAGTGTAGTTTAGGTGGGCTTGGATCGGCGCAACATCGAGGGCCCAAGGGCCTGTACTGCGCTGTATTGTTCTATGTTCTATGTTCTATGTTCTATCTGGCTTATTCAATTTAACAGTGACACCCTTGGTGCATCCAAAACTATGTAACTGAAGAAAATTGTCAACTGGTATTTATTCTTTTTTTTCCCTATTTATATGTTGAGTAAACCTACGTTCTCCATTGTTTCAAGTTCCAACTCTTTTAGTCTATCTAAATAGCCAAAATGATTCTCAAGACGTTAGAATTGAAAAGCAAAAATAACAATGAAGCATTGAAAATTATGAAACAAGCCTTATGCCTCATACCTTTCACATTTAAATTCCTCACCTATTTACTGCATTGCATAAAAGGTCAACAGATTTTTCCCCCAATGTAACTGAAAAGTTATTTTCCTACAAACTCATTGATCATAAAACAAATAACAACCCACTAAGGTTGATCAAATATTATTAGGTGCAAGATCACCTACCATTTTAAACAAGTGTCTAAACTCTACAAGTTTCAACTCCCTCTCAAGTCCCACAGTCACCTAGCAGACAAGTTAGCAGCTACATTAATGAAGAATCATAGAATCCTACATTGTGGAAACAGGCCATTTGGCCCAATAAGTCCACACTGACCCTCCAAAGAGTATGTCACCCAGGCCCATTCCCCGACCCTATTATTCTACATTTACCCTGATTAATGCACCTTACCTACACATCCCTGAACACTGTGGGCAATTTAGTATGGACAATTCACCTAACCCAAACATCTTTGGTCTGTGGGAGGAAACCGGAGCACCCAAAGGAAACACACGCAGATATAGGGAGAATGTGCAAACTCCACACAGACAGTTTTCCAAGGCTGGAATCAAACCAGAATGCTAACCACTGATCCACTGTCCCGCCCTAGTACCAGTGTTACCAGCATAGGCGGGGCAATACCGATAGCTTTGAAAAGATTTAATTGTACTCACTCAAATTAAACTAGGCTTTGAATTGAGCTCAAATAAATATTACGAATAAGCAAGAGACCTTTAGTGTTGTAAGGAAGATAGTACTAGATGGTACAACATTCTGCAACCATCACTATCTCAGCATACTTTTGATCAGTGAAAATCTTCCAAAATCAAAGGAGAATCTCAACTATTGATATGAAAAGAGTTTGGTTTAGATGTTCATGTGGTCTAGTAACCATGCCATTGAAAAATAACATAGCTTTCAATGCAAGTTTTGATTTGCCCACTGTAAAGATAAGTCCAATGTAAGATAGATGAATATAACATTACCAATAACAATAGATTTTATAAACATTTACCACAAGAAGCTAGATGAAATTGAGACTATAGCAAGTATACTTTCGTTTGAAATCTATGTTCAGTGAAAGCAAATTAATATTTACTATTTTAAGCATCAAGACAGCTAAGCAAATGTAAATCTACAATTATATTGCTTATTCATTGTTTAAACCAATCCTAAGACTGAAGAGCATACATATTCAGTCTGTTGTTCAAGATAACTACTTGGCAGTAACATAATACTTCCAACAAACATTACTAGCTTTTGTTATAATTCCTGGGTCTCATCAAATGAAAAGAAGAGATAGTTCTTAGAGCTAAAGGGATCAAAGTGTATGCAGAAAAGTAAGAACAGGGGTACTGAATGGCAATGGTCAGCCATGATCATACAGAACGGTGGAGCAGGCTCGATGGGCCAAATTGCCTACTCCTGTTCCTATTTTCTACATTTCTAATGTTTTCTACTCAAATCTTGAGGAGGACCTGGGGCTCCTTTTTATCCAGAAAATGGACAGAACAAATGGCTTCACAGGCCTTGATCAGAAGTAAAGCTCAGTAAGGGAATCAGTGCCTGGTAATGCATAGGAGTCAAATAGGCCCTAAATCTACAAAGAAAATCTCCAAGTACCTCCAAGTCGATTTGTGTAGATTGTGTAGATGGTTGATCATTTTTTGTTATGTTGTTCATCTACGCTTTACTCAAATAGTCACAGACATATTAGGGTTTATTATGGATCTTGGCAGGGAGACCAGAATTCCTGCCATACAACCCCTCAAAAGATTTGACCTTATTTGACTTTGACATCATCAAGATCAGAGATCATGGATTCACTTCCTTTTGCAACTCATAAAATCATCACAGGATCCCTATAGAGGGGAAGCAGGTATTTCGGTGTGGTCCATCCTGACCCTCTGAAGAGCATTCCATCCAGTCCCATGCTATTCCTGTAATCCTGCATTTCTGAAGCTAATTCACCTAGCCTGCATACCTCTGGACACTGGGCAATTTTGCATGGCCAATCCAGCTGACCTGCACATCTTTGGACTGTGGACAAACCCATGCAGGCAGAGGGAGAATGTGTCAACTCCATACAGACAGTTGCCTGAGGCTAGAATCGAACCCGGGTCCCTGGCACCATGAGGCAGCAATGCTGACCATTGAGCCACCATGCCACCCTCATAAAGAGTGAATCTCAAAAGTCATTTTAAAATTGAGGACATTTCTACTTGAAAGGAAGACAAAGTCATGCATGGCGGTTGAATGGATTTATAAAGTGAAGACCACAACGATAAAAAAAATCACAAATAGTGTGCACTGCTCTCATGTGACTTTGAAACACACTCTGATAAACTAACCATTTATTGGAGTATAGAAAAACCTGGCACTAACAATTCCTAAGCAATTAATTTTTAAAACTTGGAAAATGATGGGCATGTAGTAAGAAGCTTAAAAAATTTGATGAAGCTTTTGTAAAGTAAATTTTAATTTGTAAATAGTACTATAATTGGTCTTTACTTTGTGTCCAATGAAGTAAAATGATAAGTAATCTACTTGAACTATTTACAATCTAATCCACTGACTAAATGAATGTTCGTGAAAACTGATTATACTTGGGGTTAGCGATTAAAATATACTGAAATTCTCTTCCCTTTTCCTGTCAATACAAACCAATGTGCCACAAGGTGATTCCCTCCTGTAATGCCTATTATCATCAGATGCATCTTGTTATACTGCATTTTTTCCATAGCTCCACCTGTAATGAAATCAAGTTTCCAAAGTTTCATGTAAAAGCAATGACACCATAAATGACAACTGTTTTACGCAAATTTAACCTAGCAACAAAATTCCTAATTATTCCAAATACATTTAAAAAACTCATTAAATTACCTATTACCATTCTCGAATTCCGTATCGGCACAGTCTGGTTTGGTCCATACATTAAATTCGCAATCTGGAGTAATTAACACATTTCCTAGATTTCCTGTGCCTGTACTACCACCGCTGGGAGTTGAGTCCACTTCTCCTTCAGGTCGCTCCACTTTTTCAACTTGAGCAATGTTTCCAGAGTCAAACTTGGAACTAAAAAGTAAGCCGCCACATCGAATTTCCATTTTTGTGGCAAGACAGAATATTTCAAGTCATCTTTCATTCTTCTACGTGACACTGTGAGAGCAGTTATGTCTTTACCTTCTGTGCAGGGAAAGAAAATAATTATTTCTAAGTATTTCAAAATACAGCTAAATAGCTTACTGATTAAATAGAACCACAGTAAAACTTAAACAAATCATTACCAAAAATTGTCTTGGATATCTCATCATTCCTGTGCAGTAATACCTAAAAATTCTCATAGATTAATACCCTTTAAAATCAAGATAATTAATATAAAAATCACAACTTGCATTTTTTCCAACAAAGATCAATAAAGATAAAAGCCTTGTAGAATCAAAAAAGGAAACTCAACTATATGCAATCTCTTCCAAATATCAATGGCATAGCACTCACTGATTTACTGTTTCCTAGAAGAAAGACAAGGTCAATCTCTGGGTTCAGTCATCCAGTAGAAATTACAGTGAACTAGAAAAACAGAAAATTGTGCAGCAAGAAAAAAAAATGCAAAATGCAAATAATTGCACAAAAAGCTTATCCTATAAAGGTTGGGTCTCAGTTTATTAAATAGATGGTATTTGCAACTTAAAATAGTCTAGAAAATGCATGACTTTTAGTTTTTACAAATCTTTCACTAACCTTCCACTGCAGACTGCTGGCAATTCAGAGAATGTGAATAAAAGCTGTCTGATGTGTTACAATGTTTAGAACCCAGCAAATCTGATCACTCAGACTTGTCCCTTATAGCTCTGGATGACCCTTCAGAATGGAGATGAGAAAGAGGAATTTCTTCAGCCAGAGGGTGTTGAATCTGTGGAATTCATTGCCACAGACAGCTGTGGATGCCAAGTCATTGAGTATTTAAGAGAGAGATAGAAAAGTTTGTGATTAGTAAGGGGATGAAGGGTTATGGGGAGAAGATAGGAGAATGGGGTTGTAAAACATATTAACCATGATCAGGTAATGGACCAGACTTGATGGGCTCAATGTCTGGATTAGTGGTGTTGGAAGAGCACAGCAGTTCAGGCATCCGAGGAGCAGTAAAATCGACTGATGAAGGGCTTTTGCCCGAAACGTCAATTTTACTGCTCCTCGGATGCTGCCTGAACTGCTGTGCTCTTCCAGCACCACTAATCCAGAATCTGGTTTCCAGCATCTGCAGTCATTGAGCCCATCAAGGTGGTAAAAACAATGGCCCAATTGTGCTCCCATATCTTATGTTTTCATGGTCAGAGCATCACAATCAGCCATAAATACTACTGTCTGCTGTGTAATAACTGAAGCCACCGATCTTATAAACTTTATGAAAAGCCTCAAACTCTTTGTGGGAAAATTTTAAAAAGAAAACAAAGCAATGAGATTTCAAAGCCCCAGTGGAAGACCACAGGCAAGGCTCATAAATCGCACGGCTCACAATTAACTCGAGTGTTGACTTGTCTGCGGTGGTCTGATACCCTCTGCAACCTTTCATGGATACCATTGACTCCTGTGCCAATGCAGCAAACCCAACTATAGCAGTCCTAAGGAACCTTCCACAATTTTAATCCAAGAAAACTTAAACCGTGTAGGAGCAACAGCTCAAAACAAGGTCAAGGGGCAGCGGAAGGGCGAAGACCCGAAAGAATATCATAGAAACTGATATTAGCACAGGAGACCACTGGCAAAAGTGATTTAACAAATTTCCCCAAAAGCATTCCAAGGAAGTTTTATCATTTTGATACTCCATACCAACTTTAAGTAATCTAGGCTAACCCAGCAGTAACATATCAAAGGCACTTTTTTGTAACTGACAACTCTCCTTCTTCATAACTGAACTCAAAATACTGTCAGAAAATTCTAGACTATCAGATTAGAGTATAGAATTAGTTTAAATATTAAAACCATATTCTGGCAAATTTAGGGACAACAGCTTGTGTTATATAGCATTTTAAGCATAATAAAAATATATCTAAGCACTTCACAGAAGTGAATTTGCCACATAAGCCCATAAGTAGGAACAGGAGTAGGTGACTCAGCTTGAGGCTGCTCCATCATTCAATGGATCAAGGCTGAACCTCATATCCACTTTCCTACCGTTTTCCCCCATAATTCTAGATTCTCCTACTGATCAAATATGTCTCAGCATTGCAATATACACAAGAACTCTGCGTTATCTCAGCTCTCTGTAATAAGACTATGAATGAAGACATTCCTCCTCATCTCAGTCTTCAATTGGCACCCTTTAATTATGAGATTGTCCCCTCTGGTCCTTGACTCTCACATGAAGTGAAATGACCTTCATCATTTACCCTGTCAAGCTCTTTAAGAATCCAAGTTTCAATGAGATCACATCTTCTGTTTTAAATTCCATTGAGTAGAAGTCCCAACCTGTTTAACCTTTGCTCGCAAGATATTCCCCCAAACCAGGAATCATCCTAATGAACGATTTCTGAAATGCCTCCAATGAAGTAATATCTTTCCTTAAATAAAAGGGACCAAAACTGCTCACAGTTGTCCAGATGTCTCGCCAGTACCTTGCACAGTTGCATAATGGTGTATACAGGTATACAAAGGGATACTTGAGTAGACCCTTGTCAGAGGTAGGTTTTAAAGAATGCCTTAAAGGATCAAAGGGCGGCAATAAGACTTAGGAACTTATTCTGCATCTAAGAGTCTTGACAGCTGAAAACACAACAATCAATGCTAAAGTTATTGAAATCAAGGATACTTAAAAGGCTAGATTCAGCAAACTACAGAGATATCAAAGAGCTGTGGAACTGCAGATTATAGATTTAGGGATGAATTTGAAAACAATGATTGATCATTTTCAAATTAAGGTATTACTTAAACACTAAGTCATTGAACAAGCACTGAAAGATGAATGGAGGGTATGTATTAGGACAGGGGCAAACTTTTCGATGACCTCAAATTTACAGGAGAGTAAAACACAAACACAGCCAGTTCATTGGGATAGTGAAGTTGAAGTAACAAACGCAGTCATCATAAGTGATTGGGATACATAGATGAAATGGACAGTACACTGACAAATGAAAATACTACAGAAGTTTGGCACAATTCTTTGATTTTTTTTTTAAGAAAGATTGAGGAGACAGAATAGAAACTAAATAGTATATTTTAAATAGCATGTGGGAACAGGGAGTTCTGCAAGTGTGCTTCTACACATTTTGAGAGTGTAACTGGATAAATTGAGAAGGCTGCTGAAAACAACTCTTATGGCAGCATCATAAAGTCATGACAGATGTGATTTAAGTATTTCTTGAGACAAGGACAGTTGATCATGATAGTTCAATAGATGTTCTATGTATCAACTTTTAGACAGCACTCAACACTAGCTATCCCACAGGATATTTGTTAAGATGAAAATCCATGGCATTTAAAGGGAACGGGGTAGTATGGATACAAACTTGTTCTAGCAACAGGAAGTAGTGCTAGGCTGATTTTTCAGACTGGAATGTGGCAAGCAATGATCTTATCAGTTTTAGATCCATTATTTTCTCATTTTTTAAAATATAAATGCCAGAGACTTAGACAGCAATAAATGCAAAGTTTGGCAAAATTGTATATGTGATATGATAGGCTTCAGAAAAACATGCAAAGTACAATACAATTGTATTCAATGGGAAGAAGCAGATGGAGTTGAACAAAGAGAAGGTTTAGAGATACACCTGGGAGAACTAAATTAAAAAGACAGCGCATATATATATATATATATATATATATATGGCAAATGTAGAAAAGTGCAGATGGGCAGAAAAGCCTTATTGTCAATACTTCCAAATCCTTAAAAGGTGCAGCACATGGTAAACACTTGTGGTGCAGTGGTTGTGTCCCTACCTCTGGGGCCAAAAGGACTGCTACGTCCCACTATTCCACAGGTGTGTCATAATACATCTGAACAGATTAAAATATCTACAAGGTTACAGGCCAGGTCCTTGCAAATGGGATTATTTAGCAAATGTTTAAGGACAAGTGCAGATACTCATGGCTAAGGAATATATAGATATTGGAGAGTGATGGGTATCGGAACTCGCCATCTAAAAGGGTCTTAGAAGTGGGAACCCTCAAAACAATTAACACACATTTAAAGAAACACTTGAAAGACTATGGCTGGAAATGTGTTGCTGGAAAAGCGCAGCAGGTCAGGCAGCATCCAAGGAACAGGAGAATCGACGTTTCGGGCATAAGCCCTTCTTCAGGAACACTTGAAAGACTATAGCATGCTAGGCCACGAGCCAAGTGTTGCAAAATGGAATTAGACTAGTTGGATGTGTGATGACTGGCACAGTCACGATGGATCGAAGGACCTCTCCCTATGCTGTAAAACATCTAAATTAATAAACATGGTTAAAAATGCACATGGGCTGTTTGTACTTATTATAAGGTGTAGATACAAACAGAGTCTGATAGAGCTTTGCAAATCACTCATTAGGCTTCAGTTTGTGGACAATTCCGCACATCACACTTCAGGAAAGGGACACTTTGGTTCTAGATTCCCCAGCCTGGGGAAATACCCAGCCTGTCTAGCCCTGCTAGAATTTTATATTTCAATAAATCCCCATTCCTCTAAACCCTCGTAAATATACACCCAGTCAAACCAATCTCTCAAAATAATACAAAATAAAATTCCATGGATAAATGTTGGTGAAATAATTTTTATTTTTGAGCAGTTTTCATCAATAGTCAAAAAAGGACATTTTAACAACAAAGTTAATGCAACATTAATATTTACATAACCAAAGAGTATGATAGCCGAGGGTTTTTGAGTTAAAAAAGGAGGCAGTCATGCTGATTTTAACAAGTACATAGACTGATTGAACATACTCAAGAAAACTCATTGCTTTTATATGGTATTGTAGATAGATAGGTTGGATGTCAAACTCTGAAGAAAGCAAGAGTAGCCTACCTCTAGTTGCACAAATTATTCTCCCAGCGCAATGTATGTAGATAGACAAATATTCAAAGATTAAATATTATTTGGGCAGAGTTTAGCAGGTACGTTAGAATTAATCCAATTTAAGATGGTTCTCCCTCTGGAATATGACAACTAACATGCATAAAATGATGCCAAAGCAGACCAGTAGAAAATACATTATGTATTTTATATAGACCCATAAGATCATAAGACACATAGCAGAAATTAGGCCATTTGGCCCATCAAATCAGCTCCACCATTCAGTCTCAGCTGCGCCATTCTCCCCGTAACCTTTGATCCTCTTAACAATCAAGAGCCCATCTCGGTCTTAAATATACTCAATTACCTGGTTTCCACAGCCTTCTGTGGCAATGAATTCCATAGATTCACCATTCTCTAGCTGAAGAAGTTTCTCCTTAGCTCCGTTCTAAAGGGTTTTCCTTTTCCTCGAAGAATGTTCCCTCCCATCCTAGTCTCTCCTGCCAATGGAAACACCTTCCCAATGTCCACTCTGTCCAGTATTCTTTAAGTTTCAATTAGATTCCTCTCTCATCCTTCTAAACTCCAAGCATGAACCCAGAGTCCTCAATATGTTAAGCCTTTGATTCCAGGGATCATTCTTGTGAAACTCCGCTGGACTGCCTCCAGAGCCAATACATCTTTCCTGAGGTATGGAGCCCAAACAGTTCACAATACTCAAAATGCAGTCTAACCAGAGCTTTATAAAGCCTCAGAATTCTATCTCTGATTTTATATTCAAGTGCTCTCAAAATAAATGCCAACATTGTATTTGCCTTCCTGACTACTGACTCAACCTTAGAAGTCCTAGTCCAGGATTCTCCCAAGTCATTTGTAGTTCAGATTTCTGAATTTTCTCCCCTAGTAGAAAATAGTCCATGCCTCTTCTTCCTACCAAAGTGTATGACCTCACACTTTCCCACATTGTATTCCAGCTGCCACTTTGTCCATTCTCCTAACGTCTAAATCCTTCTGCAGCCTCCGGGCCTCCTCAATACTACACATCCCTCCACCTATCTTTGTAACATCTGCAAACTTAGCCAGAATACCCTTAGTTCCTTCATCTACATCATTAACGTATAAAGTGAAGTGAAAAGGTGTGGTCCCAACATTGACTCCTGCAGAACACCACTAGTCACCGGCTGCCATCCTGAGAAGGACCTTCTTTCCACAATTCTCTGCTTTCTGCAAGACAGACAATCTTCCATCCATATTAGCAGCTCGCCACTAACACCATGGGCCCTTATCTTACTCAGCAGCCTCCTGTGCAGCAACTTGTCAAAGTCTTCCAGAAGCCCAGGTAGATAACATCCATTGGCACTCAGTTTAACCTGCTCGTTACCACCACAAAGAATTCTAACAGATTTGTCAGGCATGACCTCCCCTTGATGAAACTATGCTGACATTGCCCTATTTTACCATGCACTTCCAAGTAGTCAAAAATCTAATTCTTCACATTGGATTCCGAAATCTTACCAACAACCAAGGTCAAGCTAATTCCCACTGCCCTTCACCGCATTATATGCGTTCTCTTTTGCTTTTATGCTGTCCCTGACTTCCCCGATCAGCCATGGTTGCCTCATCTTCCCTTTAGTACGCTGCCTCCTAGGATATATTTTTACCATGTCTCCCAAAGGAACTCCTGTCTTTGCATGTTCCACTGTCTTTCTTGCCAACTCCTCTCCTGGTCAGCTCCTCCCTCATGCCTCTGTAATTGCTTTTATTCAACTGCAATATTGTTACATCTGATTCCACCTTCCCACCACCAAACTGCAGAGTAAACTCTATCATATTATGGGTCCTAAGGGTTCCTTCACCTTAAGCTCCCTCATTGCACAACACTAAATCTAGAATTGCCGTGGACCCCACCACAAACTGTTGGTCCATAGAATCTCTACAGTGTGGAAACAGGGCCTTCAGCCCAACAAATCCACACCAATCCTCTGTATAGTAACCCATTCAGACCCATTCCCTTACCCTACATGTTATCCTTGATTAATGCACCTAACTTACACATCCCTGAACATTATGGGCAATTTAGCATGGCCAATTTACCTAATGTGCACATCTTTGGATTGTAGGAGGAAACCGGAGCACCCGGAGGAAACCCACCCAGACAAGGGGAGAATGTGCAAACCAGAGGCTGGAATTGAACCCAGGTCCCTGGTGCTGTGATGCAGCAGTGCTAACCACTGAGTCACCTTGTTCCAAAAAGCCATCTCAGACATTCCACAAATTCCTTTTCTTGCGATCCACTACCAACTTGATTTTCTCAGTTCACCTGCATATTGAAATCCCTGATGATAACTGTCACCTTACCTTTCTTATATGCCTTTTCTAGCTTCTGGTGTATCTTGCACCCCAAATTCTGACTACTGTTTGGAGGCTTGTACATAATTTTCATTATGGTTTTTTTTTAACATTTGCAGTTCCTCAACTCAACCTGCAGAAACCTGTAACGACAACGTGTTGTGTGATCCCAATGTTCAGCCTCATTTTCACACCAACTGTAACCAATTACCTTTAGGCCTAATTTGAGATGTCAGAAGCACTATTTAGGGTCATGGTTGCAGTGCCAACAGCACTGTAATATCAGTGGTATACAGTGATGATAAATATTAATATCTACTGATTGTAATATGGCATTGATATTACAGTTATTCAGCAGGTGCTGATGCTTAAATCTTACTATACATCTTCTTAGCAAAAATTTCAGTTAACACAGTACTGACCTGCAGTAGTTATAAGTCATGTATATTGCTACATTGACATTACCAACTGGCTGTAAGATCATAAAGACATAGGAGCGGAAATTAGGCCATTCAGCCCATTGACTCTGCTCTGCCATTCAATCATGGCTGATAAGTTTCTCAACCCCATTCTCCCACTTTTTCCCATAACCCTTGATCCCGTTGACAATCTCCCTCTTATGACCTGGCCTTCACAGCTCAAGGTCACCCTCCCTGGTGATATCACTAACCTGTGGAAGTGCCCATCACTGGTGATCTCACCAATTATTGTCACCAGTCAGTTACCCTCAATGTTGATATCAGCAGCCCAACACTCAAGGGATATCAGTGACTATCTAGCATCAGCTCAGTCTTCGCACTGGGAAAATCTCCGTTTGCTGGCCCCAAATACTCAACTGTCACAATCATCAGGGACACCCCAACTATGGCACTGGTCACTCTTTACCAGCGACGGCAGCAGCAATCACTACCTCCACCAAATGGGCCCAGCAGCCCTCATCACGACAGCCTGAACAGAGAGGCAGGAACGGTCACCTCACACCGGGGGCTAAGCGCCGATGTGGCGGAATGTCCGCTTCCCGGCTCCGCTCACCTGGGCTCAGCGACAGCGCCGCCTCCCCGCCGCGGGGCTCATCCCGAGCCCAGAACTCCGGCTCGCATCCCTCGGGGCCTCGGTCCGACTCGAAGCCGAAGCGGCCTCTTCCTCGGATCCGCTCTCGGGCGGAGAATCTCGGCACTCGCACAGCCGCTCTCGTCGGTTCTGGGTGACGGCGTACCGGTCGCTCCGCCTTCGCGCCTCGGCCTCTCGCTGCCGGCGGCTCCGGGAGTCCTCCTCCCTGTCGTGATCCCGTTCCCTCCGCCTCCTCTCAGTCGCTGCTTCTCCGGAGCCCTCGCCGCTCCTTCCCCGCTGCCCTTGCCGCCTGGTATTCTGGTCACCAGCAGCGGCTAACCGCGATCTCTCGGGCTCCGTCTCTCCGTCGCTTTGTTTTTTTTCCCGACAAACAAACAAACACACACCAACTTCCCTTCAAACTCTGCTTGACATCAACAACGAGCTAGCTGATTGGCCACCTCGCATGCAGCAGCAAAGTGACCAATGATTGGCTCGTCACAAGGCACTTTTAATTTAAAAAAGGGTCAGTTTGATTCATGAAAAGGGCGCCTGCGCTATCCGCGAGCCCAGTCGGAAAGGGCAACGTCCCGTGCGAAGGGCTCCGGCAGCACGGACCTGTCGCCTAGGAAACCGGGAGGCGGGGCCTGTCGCCAGGGCAATCTCGGTGCTGGGAGTCTGTCACATGGTCAAGCCACCAGGTAAGTGTTTCAGCTTGAAGTTTCACACGAAACTGAACGATTTTTTTTCCTTTATCCACCAAACAAATTCCATTGAATTATCAATAACATGCAAAGCATCATCAGGGTCAGTGTCCTAACAGGAAAGGCGAGGAACGGATGAAATCAGGGAGCCCTATGGTGCCCACATATGTCTGAAACAGTCATGGGTTATCACAGTCGGGGCACTGTCTCCTGGGTCTTACTGGTACTTGTGCAGCTTGCCAGGACTGAATGCTTTTGGTCTTAACCTTGTATAACTCTATGACTCTTGAATTGCAAGGTGGGGGTGAGGAAGAGATGAGGATTGGGAAAAGTGGGAGAGAGAAGGGAGGAGAGAAGAGGCTGGAGAGGGAGTCAGGAGACTAGGGTTGGAAGGGGATGGGGAGACAAAGGGGAGGAGGAATACAGGAAATGGGTGTTGGGATGAAAAGGGGACAGGAGGGGTAGACAGGGCAAACAAGGAGGGATAGAAAGATGAATGTGAGCTGGGGAGAGAAGAAATTAAGAGGGACGGAAATATGTGTGGGTTCATGTGTAAAGGGTGCAGGAAGGAGAATTGCATGGGGGAATGGGTGTGGTAAGGGGGAGAAAGGCAGAGAAGGGTGGGGTGTTGGTATAGGTGATCCTGCATGGTTGAGAATTTACAACCAAACTTCTTGATCAGCCATTGCAGTGCCAAACTCACAAGAACGGCCATCATTTGCAGCAAATTACCCATCCGTCAGGATAACATTGACCACAACACCAGGCAACCTCTGCAAGACTTGCCAGATCACTGATGGATGCTACCATTGCACATGGGAACACCACCCAACATGTACATGCCAGATACTTGTGACTCAGTCAATGTTGCCTACCTCATACACTGCAGGCAAGGATGCCCCAAGACATGTTATATTGGTGAGGTAAAAACAATGACTGCAGATGCTGGAAACCAGATTCTGGAGGAGAGTGGTGCTGGAAAAGCACAGCAGTTCAGGCAGCATCCGAGGAGCAGGAAAATCGATGTTTTGGGCAAAAGCCCTTTATCAGGAATACAGCTTTTAAAAGAGAGTTTAGAAACCACAACACTGCGATGGCTGGGAATCGAACCCAGGTCAACTGCTTGGAAGGCAGCTATGCTCACCACTATACCCATGTTATATTGGCAAGACTGTGTAGATGCTATGACAACAGATGGACGGACACCACAACAATTGCCAGACAGGAATGTTCCTCCCAGTTGGGCAACACTTCAGTGATCAAGGACACTCCGCCTCCAATGTTCAGGTAAGCATCCTCCAAGGTGACCTTTGTGATACACAACAACACAATATCTAAGGAGAAACTGGTAGCCAAGTTCTGTAACCATGAAGACCGCATCAACCGTGATCTTGGGTTCATGTTGTGCTACATGTAACCTCACCGTACTGATGTGAATTTGTAAAATCTTCCCTTACTGTTTTGACACCATCATCTTGGTAACTTTAAAATCTCACTATTTACTTTAATTAGTTTGTACAGTTTTGGATTACTTGTTACTTTGGTTAGACCCTCAGCATGTGACCGTTGTGCCTATCTGGTTATTCTAGCCATTTGGTTTGTCTTCAGTACTATTTTTTAATTTTTATTTCTTGTAATTATCTCTCTATCTCAATCAGATCATAGGTCATCCCTTCACTTGCTATTCAGCTAGTGACACTTCACTCACACCATCTGACACTTCTAATCACCTGCGGAAACTTGTTCAACTTGTCAACACTCCACTCACACCATTTGTCTGATCTTTTGATTTCTCTGCCTATAAATTGTGCCTGTGTACTTTCCTTCACGTCACCTGATGGTGTAGCACTACGAAAGCTTGTGATTTCAAAGTAACATGTTAGACTATAACCTGGTGTCATGTGACTTTTGGCCTCGTCCACAAGAATAAACAAAGGGTCAAAGATAAGGGCCTGTGTGAGAGTGGAGTGCCCATGTACTAATCTACTGTGCCTGTGACACTTAAGGAAACCTGAGTTTAATGACCAAGTAACTTGTCAATCTGGATGGTCTGTACCAGCTAATCTGAGGCACATGAGTCAGGGAATTAATAATGAAGGATAAAGAAACAACAGATGAATTAAACAGATATTTCCTTCACTAGAGGAGATACAAGTGGCACTTTGGAAGTAGCTGTAAATCCAAACTTCTTAGGGAAGGAAGAACTCCAGATAATCACAATTATCAGGGAATAAATTGTTGGAACTGTGTGGGTAAACAAGTCTTCACGTCATGAGAGATTTTAAAAGTAGTAACAATTAAGATAGTTAATTCCATTAGTTTTAATTTTCCAAAGCTCATGAGATTCAGAGTGAATTCATTTCAATCGAAACGCAGTTAATATAAGTCCGTTTTTCAAAGTGAGGTAAGCAGAAAGCAGGCAACTACAGGCTAGTTAGTTTAACATCTAACATAGGGAAAATGTTGGAAGCTGTTAGTATCGAGTTATACAGCACAAACAGACCATTCAATCCAATCATCCATGCTGATCAATTTTCCCAAACTAAAATGAGTGTCATTTGGCCTATATCCCTCTAAACCTTTTCCTATTCATGTCTGAATGTCTTTTTAAATGTTGTAACTGTACTTGCATCTACCATTCTTCTGGCAGTTCATTCCATGTACGAACCACCCTTTTGCATGTGAACGTAGCCCCTCCGGTCCATTTTAATCTTTTCCCTCTCACCTTAAAGATATGCCTACTAATTTTCAGCCCCCCCCGGTCCTAAAAAGGGAAAAGACTTTGGCTATTCACCTTATCTATGCCCCTCAAGATCTTGTAAACCTGTGGTGTAAAATTATGTCCCAATACATGTGTGAATCATTCAGCCCCCCCCCGGTCCTAAAAAGGGAAAAGACTTTGGCTATTCACCTTATCTATGCCCCTCAAGATCTTGTAAACCTCAAATGCATGTAAATCCTGTCTTTCAGAATCCTATACAACAACTTAACCATCGCTGTCAGACTCGCAGGTGCCTGAGATTTATTAGCTTTCATGTTTTTTAAGACCTCCAGTACGTCCTCTGCCATGTGGACTGTTTTTAAGACCTCACTATTTATTTCCGAGTTCTCTAGCTTCCATATCTTTCTCCACAGAAAATAATGACGCAAAATATTTGGTTAGTATTTCTCCCATCTCCTCTGGTTCTACAAAAATAACCTTGTTGAGGTTTAAGGGACCCTATTCTTTCCTGAGTTGCCGTTTTGCTATTAGTATACTTGTAGAATCTCTTTGGATTATTCTTAACCTTTGCCTGCTTTTGGCCCATATCCATCTAAACCCTTCCTATTCATTTACTCAACCAGATGCCTTTTAAATATTGTAATTATATCCACCTCCACAATCTCTTCTGGCAGCTTCTTCCATATACTCACCACACTGTGCAAAAGGTTACCCCTTAAAAACAGTATAACAGGACACTTGGATTGTTCAAAGTAATCAGGCAGTGCAAATAAAAAATAGTCTAATTGAAATTATGCTTAACTAATTTTATTTGAGTTCTTTGAAGAAATAATTTGTATTGCAGATAAAGGGAAACCAATGGGTGTACCATATTTAGATTTACAGAAGGCATTTGATAAAGTGCCACTTTGAAGATTATTGTGGAAATTAGATCAGGTGTATGGGGTAACATACTGGCTTGGATAGAAGATTGGCTGACTAACCAGGAGAAGAGAGTAGAAATAAGCTATTCTTTTTCACTCTGGCAGATGGGCCACAGGGACCAGTGTTGGGGCATCAATTGCAATTTAAACTGGATAAGTTGGATGAAGGGGTTGAAGATGAAGT
This sequence comes from Chiloscyllium plagiosum, assembly GCF_004010195.1. Taxonomy (NCBI): domain Eukaryota; kingdom Metazoa; phylum Chordata; class Chondrichthyes; order Orectolobiformes; family Hemiscylliidae; genus Chiloscyllium; species Chiloscyllium plagiosum. The sequence goes on along the minus strand of NC_057712.1, from coordinate 3,248,376 downwards.
AGCTAAATTTACTGATGAGGCAAAGATAGGTAGGAAAGGGCGTTGTGAAGAGGAAATAAGGAGCATACAAAGGAATGTAAATAAGATCAGTGAGTTTGCAAAGATTTGACAGATGAAGTACTGTGAGGAAAAGTTGGAAATTGTCCAGTTTGGCACAAAGAATGAAAAAAGAAGCATATTTTGCAAACAAGAGGTTGTAGAGCTCTGAAATGCAGGAGGTTAGTATACAGGTACAGCAAGTAATCAGGAAAGTTAATAGAATGTTATGTTTTATTGTGAGGGGAATTGAATGCAAGAGTGGGGAGATTATGCTTCAGTTACACAGGACTTTGGTGAGTACCCTGTACAGTATTGGTCACCCTACTTGCATGTTAATGTGTTGGAAGCAGTTCAGAGCAGGTTTACGAGACCTAATGTCTGGAGTGAGTCAAAAAGTGTGGTGCTGGAAAATCACACCGGTCAGGTAGCATCTGAGGAGCAGGAAAGTTGACCTTTTAAGCATAAGCTCTTCATCTGGAATGTGTTCTGATGAAAGAGCATCTGCTCAATGTTGCTTCTCCTGCTCCTAGGATGCTGACTGACCGGCTGTGCTTTTCCATCACCACACTTTTTGACTCTGATCTCCAGCATCTGCAGTCCTCACTTTTCTCCTAATACCTGAAGTAGGCGCATTGCCTTAATCTGGTCTATTCTGAATGACAGTGGCTCCTCCTTTTATCTGGTGGTTTGATGACAATGTTGTAATTGGTTTTGAGAGCATGGGTGGCATTGCGTTGTGAACAGGTGATTTGTGGGTACGGCTGATGAACCTGTCATTTTTATATATTTCCTCCTTTCCAGATAAAGGAGGAGCTGCCATCTTTCAGAATAGAACATGTTACTGCAAGGAAGTGTACCAACAACTGAACAACCAGGAACACTACAGGCAACTACTGGCTGATCCAACCAAAGAACATACCTGTGAACTAAACACATTGATCAGGACTTTGAATCCAGTCCTTCAGAGTTCCCTATGCACCCTCATCCCACATACTTCTCACATAGGCGACTCCTACTGCCTTCCAAAGATACACAAAGCCTCCACACCAGGATATCCCATCGTATCAGGCAATGGGACCATGTATGAGAATCTCTCTGGCTATGTTGAAGGCATCTTGAAACCCATTGTACAAGGGATCCCCAGCTTCTGTCAAGACACTATGGATTCCTTACAGAAACTCGGCACCCACTGACCAGTTGAACCGGGAACATGTGGACCCCAATATGCCAACACCTTCATGCAAAGGTTCAAACAAGGTTTCCTCTCTACACAGGACCTCCAACCAATATTATACACCAGGTACATTGATGACATTTTTCTTCCTCTGGACCCATGGTGAGGAGTCACTGATAAAACTTCAGTGATATCAACACATTTCATTCCACCATCAAACTCACCATGGACTACTCTCTATCTGTCTCATTCTTGGACAAATGCATTTCCATCAAGGATGGACACCTCAGCACCACACTCTACCACAAACCCACAGGCAACCTCACAATGCTACACTTCTTTAGCTTCCACCCAAAACTTATTAAAGCAGCCATCCCCTATGGACAAGCTCTAAGTGTACGCCGGATCTGCTCCGATGAGGAGGAACGTGACAGGCACCTGGAAGTACTCCAGGATGCCCTCATAAAAACTGGGTACGATGCTCAACTCATAGTCTGAACTGGCAGTCGTGCCACAGCAAGGAACCGTAATGACCTCCTCAGGAGACAGACATGTGCTGCAAAGACAGGGTACCCTTCGTTGTCCAGTACTTCCCAGGAGCTGAAAAACTACGCCATGTTCTCCACAGCCTGCAACACATTATCAATGAGGATGAGCACCTGGCCCACACCTTCCCCACACTTCCATTGCTCACCTTTAACTGCCAAACATCAAACAGATCATTGTTTGTAGCAAACTGCCTGGTTTTCTGGACAACTCCATACAACCCTGTCTTGGTAGGTGCTGTAAGACATGTCAGTGTGGACATAGATACCACCATTTCGTGTGGGGACGCATTGCACCATGTACATCGCAGGTACTCCTGTGACTCCGCCAACATTGTGTATCTCATAAGCTGCAGGCAAGGATGCCCTGAGGCATGGTACATTTGGTGAAACAGAGCAGATGCTATAGCAATGGATGAATGGGCACCGCACAACAATCAACAGACCGTATTCCCTCCCAGTTGGAGAACACTTCAGTGGTCCAGGACATTCAACCTCTGACCTTCGGGTGACCATCCTCCAAGGCAAACTTCAGGACAGGCAGCAGCAAAGTGGCCAAGCAGAGGCTGATAGCTAAGTTCGATACCCATGGGGAGGGCCTCAACCGGGACCTTGGGTTCATGTCACACTACAGGTGACCACCACTGCACTATACAGACAGGCAACCCCCCCCCCCCCCCCCCCCCCCCCCCACTACACAGACACTCCTATACACAGACACTCACTCCTCACTCATACATGCAGCCTCTCACCGACTTAAACCACCACTTTACACTCTCTCACACCCACACGGATATATGCTCTCTCACAGACCCTCTCCAGTCCCCACATGCACGCACCCTCTCACAGACTTAGGTGTGCGTGTGCGTGTGTTGCAGTTTTTGAAAACAGTACATGAAGCCATGTAAAACCTCATCAACCCACCCTGTAATTAGAATCTGTCTAAACGTTATGGCACAGACAGGGAACACAGGGGGGCTAACACCTTCAACATCTTATCTGGGCTGACACCAATACCTACAGTTAACCCGAGAATGTAACTCGTTTATTTTTTTAAACAAAAGTTTTGTGATTTTACATATGAAAGAAGTGAAACTATCATGGTCATTCTAACAGATGAGAGACTTAAACAATCAAGATATTTTTCAATGTATAATTTCAGTTACATCACACCGTAAACTTTTGCTATAAATTCTGTCTTACAATTGTGTCCTCCACAACCACCTGATGAAGGAGCAGCGCTCCGAAAGCTAGTGCTTCCAGTTAAACCTGTTGGACTATAGCCTGGTGTTGTGATTTTTCTTTTTAAACTTTGTACACCCCAGCATCTCCAAATCATATTTTCACATTCCTTGCCATCATCTTCTCGTACTCTAATTTTATCCTCCTGATTTAACATTTTAGTCATTTTCTGCCCTTCTTTATGTTCTGATCAATCATCTGACCTGCTGTTCATCTTTGTGCAATTGTATACTTTTCCTCAAGTTTGATCCTTTCTATAACTTTAAAGGATGATGTGCCTTCTGGAGTTAATTTTTTCTGTATTGTAGGAAAATGCCTATTCTGAGTATTCAGAAATATCCCTTAAAAGTATGCCACTGCATTCCTGTTGATTTGTCTCAAGCCCAGTATGCTGTTCACATCAGCTAACGTAGCTTTCATGCCCAACAATTGTCCTTATTTAGACTTAAAATATTAGTCTTTGGCCCCATCTTCTCACTTTAAAACTGGATGTAAAATTCAATCATGTTGTCATCATTACTACCTAAGGAGCCTTTACGCTGAGGTCACTAATTCTGTCACATTAAAAATTACTATGTCGAATAAAACTGCTTTCCTGTCAATTCCAGAATCTGCTGCTCTAAAACTATCTTGAAAGCACTTATGAACTCCTCATCTAAGGGACTACTGATTTTTCCACTATATACATATTGATGTCACCCATAATTACTGTCGTTACTTTATCACGAGCACACAGAATTTCTGTTTGTTCACTTTGTCCAACATTGTCTCTTTAAGGCACTAGTGACTCCTTTCCATTTTTCATCTCCACCCAAACTGATTTTTACATCCTGAATTCCTGAAACAATGTTATCTTAAATTACTACACAAATGTTATCCTTGAATACCTTTCCACCGTTACCTAGTTTCCTATTTTTTTATTGAATGCTATGTATCTATCAATATTCAGGACAAAATTTGTAATCATTATTAGACCATATTTAAATTAATATTTGCTATCAATTTGTTTACTTTGCTATCAATTCAGATACAAAGCCTTGTCTCTTGTCTTTATTTTACCTTGTCATTCATTCACTGACAACATGCAACCTCACCTACTCTACTGCTATTCCTTAATTTTATTTGAAACAAGCTATCTTCTGTAATACTGTTCTAATGCAAAATATTTATTTACTGTATTCTAATCCTTACCTGTCTGTATCATGTACATTTCTAATAAATGAAGAGTAAATGAGAGGATGGTGAATATTTCCCTCTTAATTCATATTGTATAACCCTAATTAGAATATTTTGCAGAAACCACTCAATGATGTCACTTTTTCATTGTGATACTATTCCTCACTGTACCAGGGACCAATCAGCAGTTGTCATTGACTAATGACAGAGATATTTCTGTCATTTTGCTTGAATTAATAAATCACAGGTCAAAATTGAAAATCAAAAATAAGATTTAATCATTTTCTGGGTCAATTACCAATTATTGTCTTAACTGAAACATAACAAATAACCTAGTCCACTAAACTGCATTCGCAATATTACTCAACACTTCCTGTCAAACTCACCAGCTGTTAACCAAGTGCAAATGATGTTATTTAAAAGTAACCTGAACAAAATGTTCATTTGGATCTCAAAGTTAAAGTTCTAAATTGGAAGAATACCAATTTCTGCAGTATTAGGCAAGAACTTTCAAAATTTGATTGGGAGCAGATGTTCGCAGGTAAAGGGATGGCTAGAAAATGGGAAGCCTTCAAAAATGAGATTATGAGACTCCAGAGACAGTTCCTTCCTATTAGGGTGAAGGGCAAGGCTGGCAGATGTACGGAATGTTGGATGACAAGAGGATTTGATGTTTTGGACAAGAATAAGAAGGAAACATATGTCAGATATAGACTGCAGAAACAAAGTGATTCCCTAGAAAAGTATAAAGGCAATAGGAGTATACTTAAGAGGGAAATCAGGAAGGCAAAAAGGGGACATGAGATAGCTTTCGCAAATAGAGTTAAGGAGAATCCAAAGGGATTCTACAAATATATTAAGGACAAAAGGGTAACAGAGGAGAGAATACCTATGTGTGGAACTGCAAGAGATGGGGAAGATACTAAACGAGTCAGTGTTTACTGTTGAGAAGGATATGGAAGAGAGAACTTTCAGAAATAAGTAGTGATTTTTTTTTTTTTAAAAGTGTCCATATTACAGTGGAGGAAGGGGTAACGTCTTAAATGATGGATAAATCCCCAGAATCTGATCAGGTGTACTGCCGGCCCTTGCTGAGATATTTGAATCATTGATAGCCACATGTGGGGTTTCAGAAGACTGGAGATTGGCTAACCTGGTGCCACTATTTAAGAAAGTGGTACGGAAAAGCCAGGGAACTATAGACCGGTGAGCGTGACATTGGTGATGGGCAAGTTGTTGGAGGGAATCCTGAGGGATAGGACTTACACATATTTGGAAAGGCAAGGACAGATTAGGGATAGTCTGTGGCTTTGTGTATGGAAAGTCGGGTCTCACAAACTTGGTTGAGTTTTTTTGAAGTAGTAACAAGGAGGATTGAAGAGGGCGGAGCAGTGGGTGTGATCCATATGGACTTCAGCAAGGCATTCGACAAAGTTCCTCACGATAGACTGGATAGCAAGGTTGGATCACATGGAATACAGGGAGAACTAGCTATTTGAATACAGAACTGGCTCGAAGGCAGAGGGTTGCTTTTCAGACTGAAGGCCTGTGACCAATGGTGTGACACAAGATTCGGTGCTGGGTCCAACTGCTTTTCTTCATTTATATATAAATGATTTGGATGTGACACCAAAATTGGAGGTGTAATGGATGGCGAAGAAGGTTACAAGGGATCCAGATCAGATGGACCAATAAGTTGAAGAGTGGCAGATTGAGTTTAATTTAGAGAAATGTGAGGTCCTGCATTTTGTAAAGGTAAATATGGGTGAGATTTATACACTAATGGTAAGGTCCTGGGGAGTGTTGCTGAACAAATACACTAAGGACAAAAGAGTAACTAGGGAGAGAGTAGGGCCCCTCAATGATCAGCAAGGCGGCCTTTGTGTGGAGCCGCAGAAAATGGGGGAGATACTACATGAATATTTTACATCAGTATTTACTGTGGAAAAGGATATGGAAGATATAGACTGTAGGGAAATAGATGGTGACCTCTTGCAAAATGTCCAGATTATAGAGGAGGAAGTGCTGGATGTCTTGAAACGGTTAAAGGTGGATAAACCCCCAGGACCTGATCAGGTGTACCCAAGAACTCTGTGGGAAGCTAGAGAAGTGATTGCTGGACCTCTTGCTAAGATATTTGTGTCATCGAAAGTCACAGGTGAGGTGCCGGAAGACTGGAGGTTGGAAAATGTGGTGCCACTGTTTAAGAAGGGCGGTAAAGACAAGCCAGGGAACTATAGACCGGTGAGCCTGACCTCAGTGGTGGGCAAGTTGTTAGAGGGATTCCTGAGGGACAGGATGTATATATGTTTGGAAGGGCAAGGACTGATTAGGGATAGTCAGTATGACTTTGTGCGTGGGAAATCATGTCTCACAAACTTGATTGAGTTTTTTGAGGAAGTAACAAAGAAGAATGATGAGGGCAAAGCAGTAGATGTGATCTATATGGACTTCAGTAAGGCGATCAACAAGGTTCCCATGGGAGACTAATTGGCAAGGTTAGATCTCATGGAATGCAGGGAGAACTAGCGATTTGGATACAGAACTGGCTCAAAGGTAGAAGACAGAGGGTGGTGGTGGAGGGTTGTTTTTCAGACTGGAGGCCTGTGACCAGTGGAATGCCACAAGGATCGATGCTGGGTTCTCTACTTTATGTCATTTACCTAAATGATTTGGATGCAAGCATAAGAGGTGCAGTTAGTAAGTTTGCAGATGAAAGCAAAATTGGAGGTGTAGTGGACAGCGAAGAGGCCTACCTCAGATTACAACAGGATCTGGACCAGATGGGCCAATGGGCTGAGAAGTGGCAGATGGAGTTTAATTCATAAATGCGCGGTACTGCATTTTGGGAAAGCAAATCTTAGCAGGACTTATACACTTAATGGTAAGGTCCTAGGTAGTGTTGCTGAACAAAGAGACCTTGGAGTGTAGGTTCATAGCTCCTTGAAAGTGGAGTCGCAGGTGGATAGGATAGTGAAGAGGGCGTTTGGTAGGCTTTCCATTATTGTTCTGAGTATTGAGTAGAGGAGTTGGGAGGTCATGTTGCGACTGTACAGGACATTGTTTAGGCCGCTGTTGGAATATTGCGTGCATTGCTGGTCTCCTTCCTATCGGAAAGATGTTGTGCAACTTGAAAGGGTTCAGAAAAGATTTACAAGGATGTGCCTGGGTTGGAGGATTTGAGCTATAGGGAGAGGTTGAACAGGCTGGGGCTGTTTTCCCTGGAGCGTCAGAGGCTGAGGGGTGACCTTTATAGAGGTTTACAAAATTTTGAGGGGCATGGATAGGATAAATAGACAAAGTCTTTTCCCTGGGATCGGAGAGACCAGAACTAGAGGGCATAGGTTTAGGGTGAGAGGGGAAAGATATAGAAGAGACCTATGGGGGAACCTTTTCACGCAGAGGGTGGTACATGTGTGGAATGAACTGCCAGGGGAAGTGGAGGCTAGTATAATTACAGCATTTAAAAGGCATCTGGATGGGTATATGAATAGGAAGGGTTTAGAGGGATATGGGGGCCAAATGCTGGCAAATGGGACTAGATTTATTTAGGATATCTGGTTGGCATAGGCAAGTTGGACTGAACTGTCTGTTTTATACTATCTCCATGACTCCAAACATTACTGGACAATAGATTTGTGGAGAACTTCAGTGATAGTTATTAAGGAGAACGTCAGTTGACAGTTAATGTCACACAATGAGAAATCAGTCTATAAAATTTCAAAACAGTAATATTACATGGAAAGATTGCACAATTACTTCAACAAACGTGCCTAAGGCTTGTACGATCCATCATGTGAGAAAGATGTATATTTAACTTAGTTTTCTCTTGCTTGCCTTTTGTAGTTGTTATTCATTTGTTTCGTCTTCCATTTTGTTCCTTCCCAGCACCACGATTGGCTGTTCAGTCTTGAACCAAAATATCCCCTCCTGGATGTAACTGTTAGTTACTTCATAACAGCTTTTTACAACTCCTCCATCACAGCAAATTCTATCATGCCACCTTAAAACATCAACTATAAAGAAACATTGGCCCTAGATTGTATGACAGTAATGACAAGGAGGCTGTGAGTGTACACTGTTATTTTTCCGTTGTTAAGAGTGTCAGCAATCTGTGATTACAGGAACTAAAATGACGTGGATAATTTTGGGTAACTTATTATTTTGGTTAGACCCTCGGCATATGACTCTGAAACCTATTATATTATTCCAGTCATTTGGTTTGTCTCCAGCATCACCTTTTTTTTTAAATTATCTCTCTGCCTCACTCTAATCTCAACTCTAATCTCCAGCATCTGCAGTACCCACTGCTGCCTATTATTTGGCCTGTTGACACTCCAGTCACACCATTTGTATGATCTTTTGATCTCTCTGCCTATAAATTATGTGCCTGTATGCTTCTTTCTCACTTTACCTGATAAAGGGGTCATGCTCTGAAAGCTTGTGATTTCAAATACACCTGTTGGACTATAACCTGGTGTTGTCTGACTTCTGACCAGGATCTATAATGTACAAATCCCAAACTTGTGATGTTCAGAAAGTACATTGAACTTTCCAGGTTAACAGTGCGATCATTTGTGCTTTGCCAAAGGCATGCCCTTTATTGTCAGCTGGTGCTTCATTATGAGCTTTTATTTCTTTGGTGACGCAGGGCAAAGAGGCTGGCTCCAAACCAACCTCATTCAGAGTTGAATCTAACCCGTGCAGTCAGCACATGCTGAAGTACACACACTAGCCATCTAGGTGACTGAGTTTGCTAAAAATGTGTTGCTGGAAAAGCGCAGCAGGTCAGACAGCATCCAAGGAGCAGGAGAATCGACATTTCGGGCATGAGCCCTTCTTCAGGAAAGCTCTGATTTCAGCTCTGATCTCCAGCATCTGCAGTCCTCACTTTCTCCTCGACTGAGTTTGCTAGTCCCTTTTAGCAGCATGTCAATAGGAAATATATAGTATTGCCATGAATGTAGACTATTTACTCACTTGTAATGAACATTTTCTGCCAAAGCATTTTGGGCCTGGTGCATCCAATTGATAAGGATTACATATGTCCATTTGTGAAGATTTAGTGACAATGCTGGTACAGGAGGATGATTTGAAGTGTGAATATGTTTGTGGAAGAGATTCTGAATACTGATCAGACTTAAATGATTAAATATAAATAACTTTTAAAAGATGTTTCTGATATTATTTATCTATTTTTTAAAAATCTATAAATTTGGTTACTCAAGTTTGTGGAATTTCATAACTTCTTGTTCACATTTAATACATTTCTTAACATGTTTTTTTTAAAATAAAATCCTGTTTACCTCCATATGATAGGTACTGAAAGGCTTACCCTCTACAATAGACAAATCAGGAGTGTGATGAAATACTCCCCAGTTGCCAAGACAGCTGAAGCTCCACAAAACACTCATGAAATTTCACACCAATCACGACAAAGCAATCAACTTAATTGGAAACACATTCACTTGTTCCACTAGTAATATTCAGTAGCATCAGTGTGTATTGTCTACAGCACTGCAGAAATTCACCAAGATTCCTTAGTCAATATCTTCCAAACCATTAAGAAGTACAAGGACAGCAGATACATGGGAACACCTCCACCTGCATGATTCCCTCCAAGCCATTCACAATCTTGAATTGTATATATATATCTCCATTTCTTCAGTATTGCTGGGTCAAAATCCTGGAAATCTCTTCCAGCAGCATTGTGAGTCTATTTAAACTAAATGGACTGTAGCAGTTCAAGTAGACAGCTCCCCACTATCTTCTCAAGAGCAACTACAATTTGGGGCATAAACACTTCAAAAGTGGCTAGCAACATTTTGCTACATTTATAGAAGGAAAATATAATAAATGATTGAAATGTGAAATTAAAATACTCAGCAGTCAGGCATCAATGCAAAGAGGGAGAGAGAAAGAACAAAGTGATTTCTAGTTGATTATCTTTCAGAAGAACTTCATGATTTAGTTTCTTCACAAATGTTGCTTGAGCTGCTGAGCATTTCCAGAATTGTATGTATTGATATATACTCTATAAATACAAGTTCTTGTTGAGAGCAAGATTGTCCCTGTTGACACCTAAAGCCTGACATCAGGCTCAAATGGAGGTTAGTCACAAGCCTGCACTGTCTGGGGCATAGTTATTCATTTATGATTTTCCCTAGCACAGCCTATTATCTCTGCCAAGAGCATGATTTTGGCACAGATCATGGCACATGACATTGCTGATAAAGTGGCATCTCCTGTCCAATATCTAAAGCCAACAGTTACAATAAAGTCGCAAATTGACTACATGGCTTTGGACAGAATAAGATGGACCTACTTGGAATACTGCAAAATGATCAGTGATTGATATCATTCACCAATACATTAGAAATAAGATAAATAAGGGCTCTGGGGGGAAAGAGACACTGGACAGGGAATCTATACTATTGCAATTGGATCACAAAAAATGACAGCAGAAGAGACTGTCATTGCCGCCTACAAAGATCTGCCTGTTTGTCACATCCAGGATGAATGAACAATTCTGAAGAGCATGTCACTACCAATATGAAGATCAGCATCTCCAACTTGGAACTGGTAAACTATTCTCGCCTATTATTGTAGAGTCATAGAATTGTTACAGTGCAAAATTAGCTCATTAAGCCCATCATGTGCACACCAGCTCTCGAAATGAGCATCTCACCAAGTGCCATTCTCCTGCCTTCTCCCTGTAAATGCACATCATTGTTGCTCTTCAAATAACTGTTTAATTCCCTTTAGAGTGCTTTGGTTGGACCACCTTTACCAATCACTTAGACAGTTCATTCCAGACCCTAACCATTCATTGTGTGAAAAAGATTTTCATCAAATCACTCTTTTTGCTTACAGGTCATTTGTGTTTTCTGTCTGTTTAGTTTACATATTGCATCTAAACTATTGCTTCTTAAGACAAACTCCTTTAAAACCATCTAAGTTCCAATACCCCTTTTTGAATGTCTTTTGGACCAAATCCTATACTCTTATACCTTCCTGGACCTGAAATTCTCCACCAGACCCCAACTCCTTGATCACAACAGGATCTTGATCAGATGGGCCAATGGGCTGAGAAGTGACAGATGGAGTTTAATTCAGATAAATGCAAGGTGCTGCATTTTTGGAAAGTAAATCTTAGCAGGACTTATACACTTAATGGTAAGGTCCTAGGGAGTGTTGCTGAACAAAGAGACCTTGGAGTGCAGGTTCATAGCTCCTTGAAAGTGGAGTCGCAGGTGGATAGGATAGTGAAGGCGGCGTTTGGTATGCTTTCTTTTATTGGTCAGAGTATTGAATAGAGGAGTTGGGAGGTCATGTTGCGACTGTACAGGCCATTGGTTAGGCCACTGTTGGAATACTGCATGCAATTCTGGTCTCGTTCCGATCGAAAAGATGTTGTGAAACTTGAAACGGTACAGAAAAGATTTACAAGGATGTTGCCAGGTTTGGAGGATTTGCACAATAAAGAGAGCTGAACAAGCTGGGGCTGTTTTCCCTGGAGCATCGGACGCTGAGGGGTGACCTTATAGAGGTTTACAAAATTATGAGGGGCATGGATAGGAGCAGGGAGTCTAGAACTAGAGGGCATTGGTTTACGGAGAGAGGGAAAAGATATAAAAGAGACCTAAGGGGCAACATTTTCACACAGGGTGGTACCTGTATGGAATGAGCTGTCAGAGGAAGTGGACATTTAAGAGGCATTTGGGTGGGTATATGAATAGGAAGGGTTTGGAGGGATATGGGCCGGGTGCTGGCAGGTGTGACTAGATTGGGTTGGGATATCTGGTCTGCATGGACGGATTGGACCGAAGAGTCTGTTTCCATACTGTACATCTCTATGACTCTATCATCTAAATGTCCTCTTCACTAACCTCCCATCTCAATCCCGTGCCCAATACCTCTCTCCCAGTCCATCTCCCAACAGAGCTGAAAATGTGTTGCTGGAAAAGCGCAGCAGGTCAGGCAGCATCCAGGGAACAGGAGAATCGACGTTTCGGGCATAAGCCCTTCTTCAAGCTTATGCCCGAAACGTCGATTCTCCTGTTCCCTGGATGCTGCCTGACCTGCTGCGCTTTTCCAGCAACACATTTTCAGCTCTGATCTCCAGCATCTGCAGTCCTCACTTTCTCCTCATCTCCCAACAGGCCAACTGACCTACCCTAAACCCCTGCCTGCTGTCTACTACCCCTATCCCATAATCTTACCCCACATTCTCTATTTTCATAAGCCCCCCTTTCCCAACAAGACTCCTGGATATTCCTCTGGTAACCACTCCTGCTTCAAGTCTCTTCTAGATGGGTATCGGCTACTGGCAATTGGAAGAGGTATCTGAGGAAGTTAGTAATTGGTGGGCATTTGAGTAAAGAATCTGTTACGAGCAAGAAATTTAAAACTAATTCACCCACATAGATTGACACTCTTTCTTCTCTATCCACACCTGCACCATTCAAGCTATCAATACACACTAATATTAACAGCATTACCTCCTGCCCTTTCCAAGTGAATGGGATTTAAATTGCACTGGACAGCAACATAAATAAAGATGGAACGAGGATCTTGCAGCTGCTCCTGAGTTGCAGGCTTTTCTTGTGGATTTCTTATGGTTATTATACAGCAGAAGCTGATTTTTGTTTTTTTTCAGGTACAGTTGCAACATTTAAGACATTTGGATAAGTACATGAATAGGAAAGGTTTGGAAGAATATGGGCAGGCAAGTAGGCATAATTAATTTGGGAATGTTGGTGGCATGGACTAGAAACAGACCTTCAGGCCAACCAGAGTCTAGATTAGAGTGGTGCTGGAAAAGCACAGCAGTTCGGGCAGCATCCAACGAGCAGGAAAATCGACGTTTCGGGCAAAAGCCCTTCATGATTCAGTCTAACTGACGGACCATTGAGTCGAAACGTCAGCTCTTTTCTCTCCTTACAGATGCTGCCAGACCTGCTGAGATTTTCCAGCATTTTCTCTTTTGGTTTCAGATTCCAGCATCCGCAGTAATTTGCTTTTATGAAGGATTTATTTCCTTGCTGTATGACTAAAATACTTTTAAAAGCCGTTTGACAAAAGCAATTGGAGGATGCGGGCATCGATCCCGCTACCTCTCGCATGCTAAGCGAGCGCTCTACCATTTGAGCTAATCCCCCGATGAAAGACATCACCAGAAGACAGCTAATATACGATTATCCCTGTAGTTTCTGGCTGACGCATATTAGGAGGTGCTGAACTAGATGAAACAATTCAACCACCGTCCTGACTACCTAGTGTTACCACTCAGTTCATGTCTTTCCTTAAAACGTGAGCCGCCGCCTGGAACCCAATACCACTCAACCGCAAGAGAAAGATTTCTAATGGCACCCCCTCACAGATACACACAATATTTTATAATCCTGATCCAATCCCCGCGCCAAAAAAAAGCATATAATTCATAAGGATTATTTAAATCCTTTTCGAAGTTACTGTTTTCCTTCATTGAAGATTTTAAAAACAAAAAACTTATGTCCTTCGAGCCGGAATCGAACCAGCGACCTAAGGATGACTGGCATTTAATCCACTACAGTCCTCCGCTCTACCAGCTGAGCTATCGAAGGCGCTGACGAATAGCGTGCGCTTTCCGGCTGATGTCTGCACGTGAACAGCTGCGGTCACCACCATTTCAGTCAGTTGTCAACTGCCGAAGCGCTTGCAAGAGGCTTGTGGACGTCCTCGCGCGGTGAACGGCGGTTTTTTCAAAACCAGAAATTTAAACGGTCTCCAACTGGATCACGGACTTCACGCTGCTTGAAAATAATACCTTTCAGGTGTGCAGTTTATGGACACATTGTAGGCAACAGTGCTGTAAAAGGAAGGGATAAACTTAAAGATAAATAAACACCGTGGAGAACCTCAGCAGTTCTGGTAGTTTCTGTGCAGAGAGGAAGTAAGAGTTAACGTTTCAGTGAACTTAGAACATTATTTTTGCTTTCCCTGGTAAGCATTGAAATTGATTGATTGTTCTTTATGAAGGATTGAAGGGATGCAGACGGGGTCCCCAAGCTCTGGTGGCACTAAGAGAACAAAACAACAGTACAGGCTGTTCGGCCCATCGTGTCCATGCTGACCATGATGCCATTCTAAACTAATCCCATCTGGCTGCCTGTGGTCCATGACCTTTTATACCCTGCCTGTTCATGTAGCTGTCTAAATGCTTGTTAAACTTTGCTAACATATCTGCTTCTACCATCCTCCCTGGCAGTGCCTTCCAAACACCTATCACCCTCTGTGTAAAAAATAAATTGCCTCTCACATCTCCTTTAAATTTTCCCACCCCCTCAACTTAAACCTATGCCCCCTTAAACCTATGAAAAAAACTCAGACTATCCACCCTATCTATGCCTCTCATAATTTTACATACTGCAAGCAGGTTGCCCCTTAAGTGAAAACAATTCATATTTATTCAATCTCTCCTTATAGCTAGTACACTCCAATGCAGACAACATCTTGGTAAGCCTATTTTTCGTTGTCGCCAAAGCCTCCAATCAGGACTGCATGCAATGTCTGTGGCTAAAAGGATACAAAGATCTCTGTCAATGCCCCAGCAATTCCCTCCCTTGCCTCCTTCAGTATCCTGGGAAAAATTCTATCAGGCCCTAGGGCCTCATTTACTTTAGTGTTTGTCAAGACGCCCAACACCACCTTCATAATATTGACATACCTAGGAGCATCAACACACCCCTCCCTAATCTTACCATCATTCTTACCTTCTCTTAGTAATATAATGGAGAGACCATAAAGATCTTTTGGAGGAATAGCCAAAAATTAGATTTCGCAGAATTGCAGAATTGTTATAATTTAAAAGGAGGCCATTTGGCCTGTCACTTCTGTACAAATTCTATTACCTAGTGCCAGCTTCACGTTGGAAGGACGAAAGTGTATAAGGATTGATTTTGACAGATAACACCAGAGCAAAGACTTAGATACTGAATGGGTTCCTGGCCCTGTGTATTTCAAAAAGAGCAGAGCTTCTGATACTCTTTAAGGAATACTATTGTATACTTCACTCCTGTCTGAAGAACAACCTTTAACCACTACTCTCTGCTTTCTATTTCTTTTCCAATTTTCAATTCTTTCACTGTCACTTTAATCACATAAGCTTTCATTTTTACACAAGTTTTATCACCACAACTGATATTGTTAAAAATCACACAATATAGTCCAACAATTGGAAGCAGACTAGCTTTCGGAGCGTCGCTCCTTCATCAAGTGGTAGTGGAGGGCTCAATCCTAACACACAGAATTTATAGCAAAAATTTACAGTGTGATGTAACTGAAAATATACATTGAAAAACTGATTGTCTGTTAAGCCTTTCATCGGTTAGAATACCATGATAGTTTCACTTCTTTCATGTGTAAATCGCAAAACCTTTTTTTAAAAAGTTGCATTCTCAGGTTAGCTGTTAACAATGGTGATAGCAAGACAATATGTTGAAGGTGTTAGCCCCCTGTGTTCTCTGTCTATGCCAAGATGTTTAGATTGATTCTAATCTAAAAAGTGAGATAATGGAGTTTTACATGAATTCATGCAGTTTTTGAGCTCAGAGTTGTACATGAATGCATGCAGTTTTTGAGCAAAGTTGGGAAATAAGGCAGGGCAGGTGACTGAGGTGTCAGTTGGGGAGCACTTTGGGGCCAGTGACCATAATTCTATTCGTTTTAAAATAGTGATAGAAAAGGATAGACCAGATCTAAAAGTTGAAATTCTAAATTGGAGAAAGGCCAATTTTGACAGTATTAGGCAAGAACCTTCGAAAGCTGATTGGAGGCAGATGTTCTCAGGTAAAGGGACGGCTGGAAAATGGGAAGCCTTCAGAAATGAGATAACAAGAATCCAGAGAAAGTATATTCCTGTAAGGTGAAAGGGAAGGCTGGTAGGTATAGGGAATGCTGGATGACTAAAGAAATTGAGGGTTTGGTTAAGAAAAAGAAGGAAGCATATGTCAGGTATAGACAGGAGAGATCGAGTGAATCCTTAGAAGAGGATAAAGAAAGTAGGAGTATACTTAAGAGGGAAATCAGGAGGGCAAAAAGGGGACATGAGATAGCTTTGGAAAATAGAATTAAGGAGAATCCAAAAGGTTTTTACAAATATATTAAGGACAAAAGGGTAACTAGGGAGAGAATAGGGCCCCTCAAAGATCAGCAAGGTGGCCTTTGTGTGGAGCCTCAGAAAATGGTGGAAGTACTAAATGAATATTTTGCATCAGTATTTACTGTGGAAAAGGATATAGAAGATATAGACTGTAGGGAATTAGATGGTGACATCTTGCAAAATGTCCAGATTACAGAGGAGGAAGTGCTGGATGTCTTGAAACGGTTAAAGGTGGATAAATCCCCAGGACCTGATCAGGTGTACCCGAGAACTCTGTTAAGTGATTGCTAGATAAGTGATTGCTGGGCTTCTTGCTGAGATATTTGTGTCATCGATAGTCACAGGTGAGGTGCCGGAAGACTGGAGGTTGGCTAACATGGTGCCACTATTTAAGAAGGGCGGTAAAGACAAGCCAGGGAATTATAGACCGGTTAGCCTGATCTTGTGGTGGGTAAGTTGTTGGAGGGAATCCTGAGGGACAGGATGTACATGTATTTGGAAAGGCAAGGACTGATTCGGGATGGTCAACATGGCTTTGTGTGTGGGAAATCATGTCTCACAAACTTGATTGAGTTTTTTGAAGAAGTAACAAAGAAGATTGATGAGGGCAGAGCAGTAGATGTGATCTATATGGACTTCAGTAAGGCGTTCGACAAGGTTCCCCATGGGAGACTGATTAGCAAGGTTAGATCTCATGGAATACAGGGAGAACTAGTCATTTGGATACAGAACTGGCTCAAAGGTAGAAGACAGAGAGGGGTGTGGTGATGGTTGGTTGTTTTTCAGGCTGGAGGTCTGTGACCAGTGGAGTGCCACAAGGATCGGTGCTGGGCCCTCTACTTTTTGTCATTTACATAAATGATTTGGATTCGAACATAAGAGGTACAGTTAGTAAGTTTGCAGATGATAACAAAATTGGAGGTATAGTGGACAGCGAAGAGAGTTACCTCAGATTACAACAGGATCTGGACCAGATGGGCCAATGGGCTGAGAAGTGGCAGATGGAGTTTAATTCAGATAAATGCGAGGTGTTGCATTTTGGAAAAGCAAATCTTAGCAGGACTTATACACTTAATGGTAAGGTCCTAGGGAGTGTTGCTGAACAAAGAGACCTTGGAGTGCAGGTTCATAGCTCCTTGAAAGTGGAGTCACAGGTAGATAGGATAGTGAAGAAGGCGTTTAGTATGCTTTCCTTTATTGGTCAGAGTATTGAGTACAGGAGTTAGGAGGTCAAGTTGCGCCTGTACAGGACATTGGTTAGGCCACTGTTGGAATGTTGCATGCAATTTTCGTCTCCTTCCTATCGTGAAAGGGTGAAACCTGAAAGGGTTCAGAAAGGATTTACAAGGATGTTGTCAGGGTTGGATGACTTGAGCTATAGGGAGAGTTTGAACAGGCTGGGGCTGTTTTCCCTGGAGCGTCAGAGGCTTAGCGGTGACCTTATAGAGGTTTACAAAATTATGAAGGGCATGGATAGGATATATAGACAAAATCCTGAACTAGAGGGCATAGTTTAGGGTGAGAGGGGAAAGATATAAAAGAGACCCAAGGGGCAACTTTTTCACGCAGAGTGTGGTATGTGAATGGAATGAGCTACCTGAGGAAGTGGTGGAGGCTAGTATAATTGCAACATTTAAAAGGCATTGGGATGGGTATATGAATAGCAAGGGTTTGGAAGGATATGGGCCGGATGCTGGCATTTGGGACTAGATTAGGCTGGGATATCTGGTCAGCATAGATGGGTTGGACTGAAGGGTCTGTTTCTGTGCTGTACACCTCTATGACTCTTCTGCCAAAGTGAACAATTTTTGTTTTCTGGACAATTTCATACATTCCCACATTACACTCCATTTAGCAGCTCTTTGCTCATTCACTCAAATTACCTATATCCCTTTGTCAACTCATTACATTCTTTTCACAACTCTCTTTCCTACCTATCTTTGTGTCATTATCAAATTTAGCTACCATACCTTTGGTCCTTTCAACCAAATTATTTATATACATTCTTGAACACAGGCTCCAATGGCACAGCAGTTGCAACATTCTGTTAAACTGAAAAAGATCCACTTATTCCTATATTCTGCTTCCTGCTAGTCAGTCACTGGTTCCCTTTACCTACAGCTCAAGTTACTTTTCAAAGAACTCCAATTAAATTTGTTAAACATGATTTCACTTTGACAAAGCTATGTTGGCTGTTCCTGAATACCTTGAATTTATCCAGGTGCCCTGTTATAATTTTTTAACAGTAGTTTCTAATATTTTCCTGATAATAGATCTTAAGCCAACTGACCGGTAGCTTTCCTGCTTTCTTCCTTCCTCTCTTCCTGAGTAAAGGAATTACATTAGCTGAAGGAAATAATCCCAAATCTAATGAGTTTTCAAAAATTAAAATGCAACTGACTCAGTCATTACTTATTTTAAAATCCTGTGATGAGACCCTTCAGGATCCAAGGAGGTTATACAGCATAGATCCAGGCACTTTGGCCCATGATGTCTATGCTGACCAACAAACATCAAACTATACTAATCCCTTGATCTGTAGCCTATTGTCCAAATGTTTCTTAAATGTTGCGAGAGTGCCTGCTCCCTCCACCCTCTCAAGTAGTACATGCCTTATGTGTATTACTCTCTGGGTGAAAACGTTTTCCTCAGATTCCACCTAAACCACTTACTACTCACCCAAAAGTTATGCTGTCTTGCGATGGCCAGAGGTATTATTGCTGGACTATTAATTATTAATCCAGTAGCACAGATAATGTTCTGGAATATGATTTTGGATCCAATCTAGAATTAGGTTTCTAATGATTACCACAAAATCATGAATTGTTGCAAAAAGAAACCATTTAGTTCGCTAATGTTGTTTCAATTCCTGATTTAGTTATTTCCAAGATGCTCCTTGTGTGAAGAATTCACAAAATCCTAGTAAAGGCCAGTGCAAAATATCTGTTCAATTCATCTGCCATCTCTTTATCCTCTATTATTACTCATTCCCATACTAAATTTTTGTAGGGCCAATACTTAGTTTGTTAACTTTTTTTAAATCTTTCCCTCATTAATTTTTCAGTAATTTCTTGCTGTTTGTCATATTCTGCCCGAATGTCTGACCTGTCACCTAATTATATTTTTTTCTTGAGTTTAATACGATCTTTGACATAGTTAGTTAATCACAGGTGTTTTGGCCCGTCCTTAAGAATTTTTCATATTTGTCAGAATGTACCTAATCTGTGTTTTCTGGAATATTTAGTGAAGTCTTTGACAAGGTTTCACACAGTAGTCTAATTAGTAAAATTAGATCACATGGGATCTCCAAGTAAACTGTCAAAGTCTTTACTTGATCCTAAACAAGACTCAGACAAATGACTTATTTGTCCAAACAATCTTTATTTTTCTCTTGCACGCAAGGGGAGAGTACCTATTCACATAGTCCAAGGTAACAACTTCAACAAGTGATTCAAAATAGTCTTTATAACATAAACATGGGAAAATCTCTACATGATTATTCAGCAATACAGTAAGTACAAAATTGCAATAACAAGTCTAACTGATAGGATGAGAATTCTAATGCATTTCATTGGGACTGTCTGTTCTTTCCCAGGCAATATGCCTTTCTGATGGATTTTGGCCAAAAAGATGTCTGCTTGTTTAAGCTATGGCTTTCTGTCCACTAGCTACCAGCAATACCAAATCCAACACTCAAACCATTCTATCCTTCATGCTGGCCCCCAAAACATTCATCTCTTCCACAGTGAACTTGTCAATTGGATACAAGATTGGCTTTACAGTAGGAGAGAGGTGGTGGAGGGTTGTTTTTCAGACTGGAGGCCTGTGACCAGCAGTGTTATACAAGGATCAGTTGTGGGTCCACTCATTTATATAAACAATTTGGGCGAGGTTCTCAATGAATATTTCTCCTCATGTTTACCGTGGAGACAGACATGAAGATTTGGGAACTTGGGGAAGTTAGCAGTGATACATTGGGAACAGTCCATATCACAGTAGAGGTGGTGTTGGATGTATTAGAGCATATTAAGGTGGATAAATCTCCTGGCTCTGACCAGACATATCCAAGAACACTGCAAGAGGCTAGAGAAGAAATTGCAGAAGCCCTGGCTGATACTTTTGCATCATTGTTAGCCATAGGTGTGGTCCCAGAAGACTAAAGGGTAGCGAATGTTGTGCCATTATTTAAGAAAGGCTGCAAAGAAAAGCCTGGGAACTATCGACCAGTCAGCCGAACATCTGTGGTAGGTAAGTTTCTTGAGAAGATTCTGAGGGATAAGACATGCCTGCATTTGGAAAGACAGGATTAGGAGTAGTCAGCATGGCTTTGTGAGTGGGAGATCATGCCTCACAAATTTGTTAGAGTTCTTTGATGAAGTGACCAGGAAGGTTGATGAGGGCAGGGCAGTAGATGTAGTCTATATAGATTTCAATAAGGCCTTTGATAAGGTTCCACATGGTAGCCTGCTCTGGAAGGTTAGATCGTACGGGGAGAGCTGGCAAATTGGATACACAATTGGCTTGATTGTACAAAGTAGAGGGTAATAGTGGAAGGATGCTTGTCAGACTGGAGGCCTGTGACTAGTGGAGTGCCGCAAGAGTCGTGCTGCACCCATTACTGCTTGTTATCTGTATCAATGATTTGGAGGAAAATGTACAAGGCATGATTAGTAGGTTTGCTGATGACATTAAAATAGGCAGTATTGTGGACAGTGAGGAAGGTTTTCAGAAATTGCAGCAGGACCATTATCATCTGGGGAAGTGGGCCAAGAAATGGCAAGTGGAGTTTTGTATAGGCGAGTGAGGTCTTGCATTTTGGAAAGTCAAACCGGTAGGAGTTTCATGGTGAATGGTAGGGCCTTAAGGAGTGTATTGTAAAGGGGAGACCTTGGAATTCAGGTCCATGGTTCTCTGAAAGTGGATTCACAGGTAGATAGGGCAGTGAAGAAGGCTTTTAGCACACTGGCCTTCATCAGTCAGGGTACTGAGTATAGAAGTTTTGGGAAGTTATGTTGTAGTTATACAGGACATTGGTGAGGGCACACTTGGAGTATTGTGTTCAGTTTTAATCACCTTGTTATATGAAAGATGTTATTAAATTGGAAAGAGTGCAGAAGAAATTTACAAGGATGTTGCTTGGACTCAATGGTCTGAGTTATAGAGGTTGGACAAGCTAGAACTTTTCTCTTTAGAGCATAGGAGACTGAGGGAGTACCTTTATAGAGGCGTATGAGATCATGAGAAGCATAGATAGAGTGAATCCACTCAAGTTTTTTTTCCCTAGGGTTGGGGAAATCGAGGACTAGAGGGCATCAGTTTGAGATTAGAAGGGAAAGAATAAAAGGGAACCTGAGGGTTTTACATAGAGGACAGGAGGACAGGACACATATGGAGCGAGTTACCAGTGGAAGTGATTGAGAAAGTACATTAAGAACATTGGAAAGGCGTTTGGACAAATACATGGATAGGAAAGGATTAGAAGGCCAATTGCAGGGAAATGAAGTTAGTATGGGTGGACATTTTGGTTAGCATGGACCATTTTGGGCCAAAGGGCCTGTCTCCATGCTGTAGGACTCAGACTCTAAAATATAGGATAGACAGGCAGGAGGCTGGAAGAACGTAACAAGCCAGACAGCATCAGGAGGTGGAGATGTCAACATTTTGGGTGTAACCTTTCTTCAGGTTGGGTATATTAATAGGAAGAGTTTAGAAGGATTTGGGCCAAGTGATGGTGAATTGGACTACATTAGGTTAGGGTATCTGGTCAGCATGGATGAGTTGGACCAAACGGTCTGTTTCTGTGCTGTGCACCTCTATGACTCTATGACATAGGAGGTTATGGGGTAACCTTATAGAGGTTTATAAAA
>NC_057712.1:3184797-3225691 GCF_004010195.1 Chiloscyllium plagiosum | reverse complement strand
CCGAAACGTCGATTCTCCTGCTCCTTGGATGCATCCTTGAAATAAGAGACAATATTTGAAGTCTCTGATTATCTGCTGTATCTGTATGCTAGCTTTGTGTTTCTTGCATAAGTAAATCCCATTTGTCTTTGTATTGCTTCTTTCTAGTTTTTCTCCACATAGATAATATTGTTCTGCCTTCCAAAATGAACTTCACATTTTGCCACATTATATTCCATTTGCCAAGTGTAATTTTCACACCATTCCTCCATCCTTTCGTAGCCTCCTGTTCTACCTAAATGTCAGATAGCCTCCAGTCATTGTCTATTTATCATTTCCTACTAATTCCTTCCTCTTGCCTATTCCACACCTTGGACGGTCAACTTCCCAAATTCAGTCTTTTTTAGTTTAAAGCATACTCTACCTTTCTAGTTATGCAGTTCACAGAAACATCCATTTCAATAGTTCAGGAGTAGACCATCTGAATGGTACAGATCTCACACCCTAGCAGTGATGGATGCTTTCACACCATCCTTTCAATAATGCATTCATTTCCTCAACAGAGTGTGGGAGAAAAATGACTGTGGATAAATTCACAAGAGAAAGCACCATGGACATTATCAATAAACTTTTAGAAAGCCAATTTGGCACTGCAAGACAGCATTTAGCTATCAACACAAATTGTTACATTGTCCTCATTTTTCAAATATTTTGCCCCAGGAAAACTCTTGTAATTTCTTACTTTTCCTTTCCAACTAAACCTTCTCCCAAATCTTTCCATCCTCCAAATAGAAAATAGCTCATTTGGCTCAGTGTGACCAGTTGACAATGCTATTAATTGATTAGTTCTCAAATCATACACAGTCAATTTTTATAGCACAGAAGAGGTCCTTCAGCCCATCATAGCTGCGCAGGTCAAACAGTCATTGATTCAAACCCCATTTTCCAGCTCTTAGCCTGTAGCCATGCATGATCCCAAAGCCCACTTTAAAGTTCAGTGAGAATATGTTTCAGCTGAAAACATGTTTCAAAGTATGATACTTTATAATCCAATGTGATCTGTGTTTAAAAAAAGTAGAACAATGATATAAAATCTTATCTTGAATGAAGCTGACCCCACTTCTTAGAAACTGAACAAAGTTTAGATGTACCGATCAGCATGCTGCATCAGGTCATATAGGTGGCAGTCAAATGACAATTGCACTTTTGTGCAATTGACTGAAAATTGCCAAGAGATAAACTATATCCTGTAGCCAAATCTGATTTACAAATAGCTAGGTTGCTACAAGAAACATTGTGAACACTTTTTTTGTCAGTGTCTTTTATAGACAAATAACTAAGATGTACGGTATCTTTATTTTTTTCCACCAGAAATAAGTTCATGATTTAAATTTACATTTGAGACAATACACATTAATTCTGCTTCAAAACATGTATGTTGGCCAAATACAATTTCATCCACCAGTTGGGTCACAATCAATATGTACATATATAATTGGTGTTAAAATTACCCTTGAATAAATTAGTCAATGAACAAGGAAATTATTTAATCAAATCATAAAATGTCAATTAAGTGGGCCAGGTACTGAAGCAAATGAAATTGCTATAAATATTTTTCTCTCCTTGTCCATCCAAAAGTGATGAGAGCACCAAGATGATCAATGACAGGAAACCACCTTATTTTTATATAACTGCCAACTTAAACACAAGTTACATTAAAAGTGAAACATACTACATTCAAATTCCAAATTAATTGAATACAAAATTTAGGTTATATTTAATAAATAGTCTTTACTTTCATTAATGTAGTAAAATTATGAGCATCATTTAGATGAATGTTAGTTGTAGTTCTTATTGGAAAACGACTGACCCATAAACACATCTACAATTATCCCCAGATCATTTTGGTTTCCTTGTGAAATGGATTTTAAAAACCAAGTATTATGGCCAACTGCTTCTTTGAAGAAAACATGCAAGTTAAGATTAAATATAGTACATGTAATGTTTCAATGTGCTGCACATGTGACAGAAATATTTGCTAGGTGTGTGAACAAAGACTGACCAACTGAACAACCTCAAAAAAAAAGAAAAAAAAAAATCAGTGGCAGTAGGAGCAGTTCCTTTCAGCTATACAAACTTCCATGCAAGAAGAACTGGGTAGATTGAAGTACTGAAGCCAAATCAAGCAGACCTAAAATAATGCTTGAAATAACTTGATATGTGGTTACCAATACTAACACTAATGATATCACTGGGCAAATGATTGCCAAAAACTGAATCGCAATAACATAACTTAATGCAAAGTTAACTTAAACATAGTCTTCAGTATTTCAGCTGTAGTGCATCAGCTATAATTTTAGAAACCCTTAACATAATGAGATGTGACCTGGACATATTAACCAAAATAATTTGATCATACAAAAGAACTGTCATTACCCAAAGTTAAGACCAAATGGAGATGTTGCATATGCTAGTACAATGCCTTGCAATAGTGTACATTAATGCATTACAAAACCTACATGCTGTTCTGCAAGGACTGGGTGTGAAGGATTAGGTAAGAATAGGAATAACAGCAATGATTTCACTCTGAGGGAAATCACAATCCTCATTTCAGACAGTTATCCATTACATCATTTGCATACATTACACTGGATTAACAGACCAATAACAGGTGCAAATGAAGTACTGTAGAGAAGGGAATTTGCTTCAAAACACCTCTGACTGGGGAAATTACAGAAGCATTTAGTAGTGGTGTAAAATTAATGCCTTTAAACCATACTTTAACTGATCCTAGTTATGCTAACACAACTGAGTTTTAGGCCATTTGATAGGATGATGTATATCTGATATTAACCAAATTTATAGAAATTCGAAAATGCTGATTTTGGGCAATGTATCCATGTTTGATGTTCATGAATAGAAGCAACCCGAAATTAGATGTTACGTTACCTAGAGAACGGTTGACAAATTTAAAAAAAGTCACCGATCGATAAAGCAACCCTTTTCAAGTGTCTGCATAGCCAAAAGTTGATGAGTACCGTTTAAATGAAAAGCTAGATTTGATAACATTACCACACATTCTTCCATAAACCTCGATATCGTGCAGAACAAACGGCTTCAACAGTAATTTACTTCTATAGTAAATCAAGCTACAGCGACACAAAGTTAGCCATCAACTATTGCAGTTACTTAAATTGAACATTCCTGGTTCGTATGGCATTGGTTTTTAAAATACTGTAATTTTAAACAGTTGAAATCAGAAGTCTAATTATTGCAGAGAGAATAAACAGCTGTGTTATCGCACAATACACATTTTTGAACATTGCAGCTTTAAATTGAGTTCTTATCCAAAGTTACAACGTGCAACAAGTTTGTTTTAGAAGACAGTTAACATTTGAGTTTGAAAAAAATTGGGTACAAAACACATGCACTGAATTAAGTAAAAATTGTTATAAACAGAAAATTAGTGGCATTTGTATTTTTAGTTCAATCAGTTTTCAAATCTCTCCACAACAGGAAGGTTAAGTCTTCAAGAATTATCCAATGCAACGCTGTTGCTTTCAAAAAAGCTTGGAATATGCTTGTTGTTTAATGATTGGAGATCATGGAGGAGGTCCAGTTTTTGATTGTAGTTGTTGTGTTCTGTAGATAACTCCATGTTAAATGTATTATGTTCATAAAATGAGTTTTCACACAGTCCCAACTGATTTCACCCCTGAAATTTCACAAACACGCAATACATTAAATATACAATGTTAGGAAAACAAGAACTAGAAGCAGGAACAGACATTTCAGCTCAAGCCTGCTCTGCCATTTGATATGATCGTGGCTGATCTCATCTCTGCCACAACTCCACTTTCCTGCTTACTTTCCATAACCCTCCAATCCATTATTATTTAAGTAAAATTTAAGGAAATTAGATTTTTAATGTCCAGCAAAAGATAGCCAAATATACATTCTCAGACCAGATATCAAACTGTGGCTCTGATCAAATTGTAATCATGATGAGAAAGCAAGAATTATTGTTCACAGTTCTATCAGCATTGGAAACAGACTTTCATTGGACATCTTTCTAAACACAAAATTTTTAAGACTCTGATTTTTATGTTAATAATTTTAAAACATCTTCACTGCAAAAGGCAGTTCTCAAATCAAATTGTTTCCACTCATCACCAAAGACTGCATTAGCTACCAAAGAGTAAAACCTTGTTTCGCAATGCTAGGAGAGAAGTTAAAGAGAAGGATCTCAAAAGGTAGCGATCTTGGGATTACTACCAGTGCCAAGTGCTAGCCAGCATAGAAATCAAAAAATAGGTCGGTTCTATGAACACGTGGTTTGAGAGATAGTGTAGGAGGGAGGGGTTCAGATTTATTGGACATTGGGACCGGTTCTGGGCTAGGTGGGACTATTACGATGGATGGTCTGGTTCTGGTCTGGTTCAGATGCAATGTCCTTGGGGGAGTTTTAAACTAACGTGGCAGGGGGCTGGGAACCAGAAGAGGAAACAAGTAGGCAGTGAGGTGGAGACTGTAAGAATTATGAAGATAGCATTAATAAAGGGGATAGTAGGCAGAGAGCAGACGAGCTCAAAAAAAAACTGGTGGCATGAAATGCATCTACTTTAATGCAAGGAGTATAGTGTGTAAGGCAGATGAACTTAGGGCTTGGATTGGTGCCCGGGAGTATGATGTTATTGCAATCAGAGACTTGGTTGAAAAAAGGGCATGATGATTGGTGATTAAAGTGTTCCAGGATATAGATTTTTCAGACAGTACAGGGAGGGAGGTGGGGGGGGGGTGGAGTTTGCATTGCTGGTCAAGGATGATATCACGGCTGTACTAAAGGAGCACACTATGGAGGTCTTGGGTAGTGAGGCATTATGGGTGGAGCTGAGAAATAAGAAGGGTGCAGTCACACTGTTGGGGCTGTATTACAGGCCTCCCAACAGTGAACGTGAGGTAGAAGAACAAATAGGTAAAAAATTATGGAAAGATGTAGAGGCAATAGTAGCGATGGGAGATTTTAATTTTCCCAACATTGACTGAGATACACTTAACATCAGAGGTCTGGATGGGGTAGAATTTGTAAGAAGCGTCCAGGAAAGTTTTCTAGAGCAGTATGTCAATAGTCCGACGAGGGAAGGGGCCATATTGGACCTGGTACTGGGTAACGAGCTAGGACACATGGTAGAAGTTGCAGTGGGGGATTTCTTTGGGAACAGTGATCACAAATCTGTAAGTTTTAGAATAGTCATAGATAAAGATGAGAGTGGTCCTAAGGGAAGAGTACTAAACTGGGCCAAGGCCAATTATATCAAAATTAGGCAGGAGCTCATAGTTGTGTCCAATCCACAATTCCTTGAAGGGAAGTCCACATTTGAGATGTGGGAGGCTTTCAAAAGATAGATTAAAGATAGTGCAGGATAGGCATGTCCCGTTGAATGCAAAAGGATAGGAAGGGCAAGATTCATGAACAATAGATGACAGGAGAAACTGTACGACTAGCCAAGAGGAAAAGGGAAGCATGCAGAAGGTCAAGGCAGCCAAGAACAGAACAGACTCTGGAAGAATATCAGAAGAGTAGGACAAGTCTTAAATGAGGAATCAAGTGGGCTAAAAGGGGTCATGAAATAACTTTAGCAAGCAAAATTAAGGAGAATCCCAAAGCATTTTATTCTTATATAAGCAAGCAAACAGGTAACTAGAGAAAGGATTGGTCCACTAAAGGATAACAAAGGAAGGCTGTGTCAAACCCAAGAGAATGGGTGAGATTCTGAATGATTACTTTGCATCAGTGTTCACTGAGGAGAGGAACATAATGAATGTTGAGATTAAAGATAAAAATTTGATTAGTCTGGATCACATTGACATAAGTGGGGAAGATGTGTTGGGTAGGCTAGGAGGTTATTAAGGTGGACAAATCCCCATGACTGGATGGGATCTATCCCAGGTTGCCGAGGGAGGAGAGAGAGAGAGGAAATAGCTGGGGCCCTGGCAGATATCTTTGTGGCCACCTTAAATACAGGTGAGGTGCCGGAGGACTGGAGGGTTGCTCATGTTATCCCCCTGTACAAGGAGGCTAGTACAGATATTCCGGGTAACTACAGACCAGTGAGCCTGACGTCAGTGGTAGGAAAGTTGCTGGAGAAGGTAGTGAGGGATAGGATCTATTTAGAAAAGAATGGGCTTATCAGTGATAGGCAACATGGTTTTCTGCAGGGAAGATCATGCCATACCAACTTAAGAGTTCTTTGAGGGAATGACACAGTTGTTAGATGAAGGAAGGGCTGTTGATGTCATATACATGGATGTTACTAACGCGTTTGATAAGGTTCCCCATGGTAGACTAATGGAGAAGTGAAGTCACATGGTGTGCAGGATGTTCTAGCTAGGTGGATAAAGAACTGGTTGAGAACAGGACACACAGTAGTAGTTGAAGGGAGTTTCTCAAAATGGAGAAAAGGTGGCCAGTGGTGTTCCACAGCAGTCAGTGTTGGGAATTATACAGTGAACGGAAGAGCCTTGGGAAAAGTTGATGAGCAGAGAGATCTGAGAGTTCAAGTCCATTGTATCCCGAAGGTTGCTGCACGGCTGGATAGAGTGGTCAACAGGCATATAGTATGCTTGCCTTCATTGGACCACGGTTTTGAGTTTAGGAGCCGGCAGGTCATGTTAAAATTGTACAAGACATTGGTTCGGCTGCAATTAGAATACTGTGTACAGTTCTGGTCGCCACATTACCAAAAGGATGTGGACGCTTTGGAGAGGGTGCAGAGAACGTTTATGAGGATGTTGCCTGGTATGAAAGGTGCTAGCTATGAAGAAAGGTTGAGTAGGTTAGGCTTATTTTCATTAGAAAAAAGGAGATTGAGGGGGGAACCTGATTGAGGTTTATAAAATCATGAAGGGTATAAACAGGGTGGATAGAGACAAGCTTTTTCCCAGGGTGAAGGATTCAATAACGAGAGGTCATGCTTTTGAGATGAGAGGTGGAAAGTTTAAGGGGGATACACGCGGCAAGTACTTTACAGAGGGTGGTGGGCGTTTGGAACACGTTGCCAGCAGAGGTGATAGAGGCAGGTACGGTAGATTCATTTAAGATGAGTCTGGATAAATGCATGAGTAGGTGGGGAGTAGAGGGATACAGATGCTTAGGAATTGACCGACCGGTTTAGACAGTACATTTGGATCAGCTCAGGCTTGGAGGGCTGAAGGGCCTGTTCCTGGGCTGTAAATTTTCTTTGTATATATGGCACACACTAATACCTCAAAAAGAAAATGAATGGCACAATATCACATTCAATCATTCAGCAGCATTGTAAAACCAGTAACAACTACAAAAAGGTAATACAAAACTGTTTGCACTATGGTTGTCTCATTTAGCAGCTTATTGTTTTTGAGCTTAAGGTCTTGAATTCCTTCCTTTAATGTGTGATGCTATGTCAAATATCGAGGTATTACAATCACCACAAATAGAATAGGGTAATAAAACAAGAGGAATTGAGAATCATGAAGATCTGAAACAAAAGCAAAAGTTGCTGCAGAAAAAAAAAACCTATCTAGCAGCTTCTAAGGAGAGAAAGCGAAGTTAATATTTGAGTCCAGTGGCCCTGGAACAGAACTAGAATCAATTGATGCCAAAGTCTTGCCCCTTTGAGCAAGTGTGCTGAGTCAAGCACAAGGCATGTATTTGTTGCTTGCAACCAAATTGAGTTTAACAATTCATATCTACCCTCACTAATTCTTTGTTTATCTGCCTTTGAAGAAAATCAGAGCAGCAAATTCAAAAAGATACTTAAGTTGAGGTTGAAGTGTTGCACTTCAGCTATGCAACCATAGATATTGCGTAGTAATGGCAAATGTGCTCACTTCCACTGTATGGCCATCCCCACTGCACCCAAGAGAATAGCTTAGGTACACCCTAGATGTATGCAACACTATTATTGCCAAGCACTGTGAAGAGAAATCAGAATCAACGTTTCAGGTCCAGTGACCCTTTCTTAGCACTCAACCCGAAATGTTAACTACTTCTCTCCACAGGTGCTGAGCTTTTCCAGCAATAATGTTTTTGATTTACAGAATCTGCATTTCTTTGGGTTTATCTCATTGCCAATATAGGGCATTAATTTGAATAGGTCAATAAGAGAACAAAATTTTAAAAATACTTACTCGCAAGAACTAACAAGTTGCTTCCACCATTCTTTTATTACCATTTTGATATATTCTAAAGCTGGAAATATGTAATTCTGAAGTACAAAGAGAAGCAACTCCTTGGCATATTCTACAAATTGCAACATTACATCTGGGAGACTAGAACGAATCTATTAAAAAAGAAAAGTCACAGTAAATCACAACAGTATTAGACAAATATACAAAAGATAAAATGTGCTTCAGACTGTCAGAGATCCCTTAAATTTTAAGAGGAGTGTCACCAAAAAAAGTGAAAACAAGTTCCACAGAAATCATCACTTTCAATTTATTGGAGGACCAATGCAAAACATAGCAGTGCAACATGTGGCTGCCACTAATAAAGACTTAAAAGCTTTCTTTTGTTGGCCTTAGAGTTAAATTGACAAAAATGAAATTTGAAAACACATATCACCCCAGTTTAAAAAACAGATTTAAAGAAACACTCAGCTAATAACATACAATGTTGACCTTCAGGTGCAATTTTCATTTTAGTATACTAAAGTTGGGGACAGATTTCATGATCCAACATTGTATCAGTTTCCCCAGATAAGACAGACAGGTTTCCAGAAAGTTAACTGATCTTAAAATTTACTAGATTTATTTTGTCCAAGTCACTCAAGCAAGTGAGAATGGGGATTATGAGGATTTATGGTTCTTCATATCACAGACCAAAAACAACAGCAAGTAGCATGCTACTAAAACTTTCATGCAGAACAGAGGAAAAAATAAAAAAGTGAAATGATCTCATCAATTCGGCACTGCAGAAGTTGCAGAATGGCTGACACTTTCTAATCTTCTGAGGACTTGATAACAAGAACTAATTAGGAACTGAATCACATCTTAATTGACTGTTTTAACAGAAACCAGAAACTCCATACGAGACTCCCTAAAAACCTACTACAAAAATCAAGTACATACCCATTCAGTAAATCTGGGTAGATTTTCAACAATCCATGCAACATGATTTGATAACGTATCCTTTGTATACATCATTATTTCAAACAGCCTCCTCCAAACCAGCTCAAGGCTTGGTCCAAACATTGTTACAGCCTCAGAGTAATAATAAGGAGTATTTGTTTCTATCCAGCTGTGAAAATATAGGACACAAACACAGATTGATATCAGAAATACCATTAGGAAAAAAAAAGGGAGAAACAAGAAAAGGATGGGAGATAGACATCATGAAAGAAAGTAACTTATTTGATGGGACCAAAATAACAGCAAATGCAAGGAGGTCTAAATTAGGATCATTGTCCATCCATGTAAACAGACAATGTGGTTTAAAAAAATTAGTGACCTGCAGGGCTAAACAGATTCATTGTATTCTGCAGTGTATGATACCTGGATCAAAAGAAAAGGATGATTTCTAAATCTTAGAAAGGTGAGGGAAAGGTAGATGGTGTGGTGCAGTCATCCTGATGGAAAATACTATTGCAATGGAGAGGACAGAGAGAAGTCAAGGTCAGAATGTATTTGATTTGGATCAAGAAACAATATTGAGGTGGTGTCATGCCAGTGCTGGGTTCATTCTGTAGGTCAGTATCTTGTAAGAGAGGAGCAATTTCCAGGAGTGCAAGAAATATTGAGTGGAGGTAATAGAGTTAAGTTTTGCCAAAGTAGGATAATTAGGAATGTAAAAGGCAGAGTGAAGAGTTTCAAGGGTGTTCATGGCAAAGTGCTTGCTGTTGTGGATATGTCACAAAGTGTTTAATGTTGTGCAGCTATTCCTGTTGAGGGTAATGTTTTCATAGGGTGTTAGTGGCTTGCATTAACCTGCTCACTTGTGGAGAATGGCCATGACTTAATTTTCCATTAGCTACTGGCTCTATGGTTTTGTGGCAGCTAAGTCGCAGACAGGCAGGCAAACATGAAATCTGAGCAGTTCCAGATGACCATTGAAGATGAGCTGACATCTCTCCCACTTTTCTCACCATCAATAAAAGTATAATAGTGATATGTTTACCCCCGCATTACATTTCTATTACTTCATGTTTTTACACTTATCTTACGTGCTGTGATATTGTTACATGGATTTTGAGGTATGTTGATGCCTCAAAAAGTTCTGTTTGGTCAAGGTTTGCATTCCCTCTTGATTATCCAATATGTTTGATCAAGTGGCACAATCCTGGTCCCATTTGGTGCTGGTTAACAATTTGCTGTGTTTAATATACACCAACTTACAGAAAGGTTATAAGCAAGCTCACGTTTATGAATTGTTTTCACCTCAAATTTCAGGTGAAGAAAAATGGTGAATGACATTGATGATCAGTCACTTCAGGACAAGACAGAATTTTAATATGTAATAGATAATCAGAGTATTTATTCAAATTTCTTTGTATGAAGGTACAGCTAAAAAGGACAAGGATAATTTTGATCCAAAGACACCCTCTTTGTACTAACCTGTATCCCTGCTTGGAATAATGAGATATTTTAATCCAAGCCTGCTGAGACACAGACATAATTCCAGATTGCTGCAAGACATGAGCAGACGAGGACGCTAAGGGAAGAAACGTTAATGAGTCAGTCAGTAATAAAAAAGGGGATTTGCATTTCTCTATGTACATCACAGTTTCAACCAGTTCAAGTCATCAAGTGTGCACAGAAAACCTGCCAGTCTGAACACTCAGGATTTCAAAAATTGGATACTTATAACTGCTTTTAGGAATTCTCATGCGTGACTCTGTTACAGGGACACACTAGAATTCCTAGAAACATGGTATTCCAACCGGAACTCTATCAGCAAACACATTTACTTGGATCTCATTTACCACCACCTGATTTAAAAAAAACAGGAAACGAAATCAAAAAGGAAACCTAAACATGCAAATTAAAAAGTGGGCCATACCACCAGTGCTTCATCTGGAGACTCACTGAAGATGTTACCTAGTATGGTGACTAAACATCTGAAAACAAACCTTCCAGCTCAGCGAGCAAACCTACATCCAGAACCTCAACTTGAGCTACAAATCTTCTCAAAACTCACTAACATGCTCTTGAACATGAGAAATAAATTAAAGTAGATAATATATTTACTTTGCCTTCTGTCCCACTCCAGTGATAAGGTAAAATCAGATTTAGATAATGAAATAAATAATAAAAGAAACTAAATAAGCACAGACACCACTTTAACATCAGGCTGTTTTGAAAAAGTCAGTGCAATGTCTTTTTGGGAATATTTTTATATCAGTAATATCCAAACTGCACCATGATTAATTTTCTGATGTTTCTCTTAAGTTAGAATTTTAAAAAAAAGCTATGAACCTTAATGCAATTATTGATTACAAATCAACATTTGTTTTGAAATACCTCATGGTCAAAGCAGAAATTCACCCAAAGTATAACTTTACCAACCATTGAAGGATCCATGTGTTCGGATGTCATGCACCACAAAGCCTGCTGCAAAAATTGTGAGCACGAGTAACAGGCGTAACCATGGGAAGCCACCACCTTTCAGCTTCTGCAGAAGATTCTTCAAAATTGAAAGGGGAAAAAAAAAAGTCAAATTATGCAATATTAAAAATAATATCAAATTGGTTAAATTAAGGGCAAGAGCAGAAGCCAATGAGTGACAAACTCAACTTGCATAGGTGTTCATAACATTATTGCTCAAAGATGCTTCATAGCAACATAAATCACATAACAAAAGTACCACCAAAAGCTAGAGGAGAATCTAATTTAGGTGATTAAAAGCTCGTTCAGAAGTTAGCTTTACTAAAGTATTTTAGAAGGGAAGTAGTGCAGAGCTGTAGGCCCGTGCAGCTTAAGGGACAGCAGGCAAAAGATAGGGGCCAAAAGAAATGGGGCTGATACAAGACCACATTAAGAGAAACACAAGTCCTAAGGGTTGTAGTGTTGGAAGGGATTTCAGAAATAAAAGGATAAACTGTGATATAAATAAGTATTTTTTCCCCCCAGTGAGGCATAAAATGGCCAATGAATCAGAACACAATGGACTCAAGAACCAGACTCCATACAACTTTGGATATAAGCAGAGTTTCAGATGAGATCCAATTTAAGGTGTTGAAAAATTTGAGAATGCTTGAAGCTAGGGTTAGCAAGACCACAAATGAGGGATTCAACATCAGAAAGACTAAGGCATTAGTGAATACCAGCAATAATAAATTGTGCCAATAGGTGACCATTGAGATGCAAAAGTTAGAAGAAGAAGTTCAGCTTAAAGTCCATCAGTGTCAAGACTGCAAACAAGCAATCTGATTCAGCCGGAGATGATAGCCCAGGAAAATAATTTATGATGGGAGCCCACGATGCTGTTACCACATCTCTGGAAAAGCCACTTTTTTTTCAGCAATGAAAAGATAGGGGCAAGATGAAAAATAAGTCACAATAGTATATTCTAAGGCAGCAACTAGAAAAAGGCTTGAAAGTTAAAAACAAAAAGAGAATCAGACAAGAGCAATCGAACTCATCTGAAAAATGATTCTAACACAAAATAGCAAGCATAATATTCAAATTCTTACATTGCATGCAGTGTTGCAGACTTGTACTTCTTGTGAATTTGCAACACTTTTCCCAGTCAGCTCTTCATTTGTAACTTTAAATGAACGAATGGTTTCTTGCAGAGCTTTCTGCACCTACAATTAATGCTTAATATTAAAAGTCAGTTTAAAATTTCAAAGTTTATGAAACATAACTCTATTGGACTTTTCATGTCAGCAGATATTCATGAAGTCGGTCATTATCCATAGCTCACGTCACTTCCAGTACAAGGTAAAAACAAGGACTGCAGATGCTGGAAACCAGAGTCTAGATTAGAGTGGTGCTGGGAAAGCACAGCAGGTCAGGCAGCATCCGAGGAGCAGGAAAAATCGATGTGTTGGGCAAGAGCCCATCAGGAATAGAGTAGGTACAGTTTGCACAACTCGGGGAAAGTCAGGAAGTTTCCCAATCACCAGATCCATCTCAGTATTTGGTTTGTGCCTCATTTGCTGTGGGCAAGAGGAGGGAGGAATTAAGAGTTGGTGATAGTGGTGGGTGTGAGAGACCCAGCTTTGCATATCCCAGAAGCAAGGGGGAGTCAAGTGTTGAGGTAGGATTCACAGAAGCCTGATCTTGACAATGTCAGAAACAATTAGACCGTTTGGTCTTCACAATCCACACATAGCACCCCTTTAAAAACTGTCAGACCTATGCAAATGAAATGTTCCAGTCTCTCTTCATACTCAGCCTTTTCCTTCCCAATTCTAAGTGGCAGACAATTTTATTCTGCAGGCCACATCCAATTATCACTCATCCAGTATGAGGGCAGACCTCAGGAGAAAAACACGGATGGAAAAAAGAAGTGCTAACAATCTAAAACTGTTCTCACTCCGACACTTAATGAGAAGATTCTATTCAAGGAACCCAAATATTTTTGCATCTCAAGTGGCAATCTCTTTTAAAATTAAAGAAACTGCTAATTAAACTCCACAATCAAAATCAAAAACACAAACACACATAGTATAAACAAGCTATTAAAGAACTATCAATTGAACTATAAACTAAGCAGATGCATTATTCCCCCTACCCAGAACTTGAAGTAGATGGCCTTATTAGAGGCTAATAAAATATTTTCAAACCAATCTGATCACAGATGTCCTTACACCCCTCTGGAACAGGTGGGACTTGAATCCAGACCTCCCAATTCCGTGGTGTGGATACAACCACTGCACATCAACAGCCCTTAGGAGACCAATTACTTACACTTAAATGACGACATCTGTAACCAGTAGTTTAAGAACAGAAGATTTTAAAACTGCAGATCATGAGAATTACAGACCTAATCCACCCTTCAACATTTACATCTATTTCATCAATTCATGACTTCCCATACTGCAGGTGAAGGCTTTTGTAACATCCAGAAATGGGGTTTTTGTAATCAGCAGAGATTAGATGACCTTGCATTTGGGTTTAACTCTTCTGACAATCACCCCATTCAACTATCCTTAATGACAAAGACTGGACCTGTTGGAAACAGTGGTAGGATGTCTGTATCCAGGTCCAACCAACTAATTATGTCCACGAGTCTTCCTGTAAAAGGTTCAGCCCATCATCTTCCCCATTTTTTAACTCCACACAAACGATGGTTGCATAATGCAGACTTAGGGAGTGGGTAGCTCAGACGACAGGAAAGGAAAGGAAAAAGGAAAAGTAAAGAAGGAATTGGAGACACTGCACAGAGAATACTGGCAGGCAATTATAGTTAGCAGTAGAGTACAATCCCCAACATGTTGTCGAATGTAACTTGCTTCAGTTTTTTGCATGGTCCACACAGTCTCCACATGGAGATGCACAGAACAGTATGGCACAAAATATAGCTAGAGAAATTGCACCATTATGCAATCAAAGAGCAGTCTGGATGGAACACCACGCTTGTTAAAATAAGTATCATCCAAGGGCTTATTAACAGAGATACAAATAACAGTTTGCTATTGATCATTTCACATTCTAAAATCTGAAAAGTCACTTCCCCACAATTCACTCACTTTTGGTAACGTTTAGCTAAGTAGCTATAGTAGCAGTTGACAAAACAAAAATGCCGAACGAAAAAGCAGCTGAAAAACTAGATTTGCAGCAAAACATTATAAGTAGGTGCAATAGAAAAATCCAAATGCTAAGTCAGTGGATTAAAGTATTGGAATAATGCAGTAGATAAAAGTAAAAAAAAGCATCAAAAACCAAATATCATACAGAAGGCACTCTTTACGTTGCAAACGTTTACACAGTAGTGTCAATTCAATCCACAAGGATCACTTGTTTCAGTGCTACATTACTCTTACAAATTATACTTTCTCAGGATTGGTTTTGCAAAATTTCAAATTTGGGAAAAATTCCAATTGGATCACCCTGATCTTTGGGTGATTATGTCTGACCTGTAATCAATTCTTTTCCCAATCCAATTAATACCAAAGCTAAAAGATAAGCTGGTTTTGCAATCAAGAGGAGAACTAAGTCTACAATTACTCCTGGCAAAATAAGTACTGGAATGAAAACAAATCTATGCTTAAACAAAAAAGAAAATACATTTTGGATGTACAGTTTAAAGTATTAACTATAGTTGAAAATAAAAGAAAAAGTTACCTTGGCTGGAAGACTGTCCCAGATTTCCAAAAGATTATTTAGCAAGAGACTGAAAGAAAATTAGTTGACACTGTAGTATTCAGTTGTATTAAGTGTACCTAATATTCCAGTAAAACAAACTAAATGTTGAAACAAAAAAGACAAGTATAAATACTACATTCACAAGTGAAATGAAGTCAGGAAGTACAGCCTTGAATTTGCAAAACATGGAGAAACACAAAAAGTAATAATTCAATTAGAATGGCATAACAAAGCAAAAGGATAGTTTATTAAAAAAAAGTTATTCATTCATGGTATGTCAGCTGGGTTATTGGACGTGATAATGCTGAGCTGCCTTCTTGAACCACTGCAGTCTTTTTGATGCAAGCACAACCCACTCTGCCAAGGGAGTCCCAAGATTCTGACCTAGCAACATAGAAGAAATGGCTATATAGCACCAAGTCAAGATGGCAGGTGGCTTGGAGGGGAGCTTGCAGGTAGAGTTCTCTCATTTCTGCTACCCTTATCCTTCTAGATGATAGTTGTCAGAGGTTTAGAAAAAAAAAGGTGTTGTATAAAGCAGTTTAAATGAAATTTTGCAGTGCGTCTTTTAGATGGCACCCTGCTGGTGGTGAGCATTTGTAGATGTGATGCCAATCAGACCAGCTGCTTTGCCCTGGTGATGCAAAGCTTGTTTTGTGGGGGCTGTACTCAACCACACAAATGGGGAGGAATTTGGCCACACTGCCTTGTACATGGTCGACAGGAGCAGGTAGGCAGCCAAGTTATTCAGTGCATGAGTCCTAGCCTTTGGCCTGCTCGTCATCAACCTATATAGCCCACTCAGTTCAGTTTCAGGTCAGTTGTAACCCCTGCAATGCTGACAGTCAGTGATTTAGTAATGCTAATCCCTTTGCATGTTAGCGTGCAATGGATAGATTTCACTCTTGTTGGACATTACAAATTTCTTGGTGCTGGTGGCATGAAAAATACTTGGCATTTGTACAGCCCAAAACACTGATATTGTCCAGGTTTTACTGCATTTGGACATGGACTGCTTCAGTAATTGGGAATGCATGAATGATACTGATTGTTGTGTAATCAAGCATTTCTATTTCTGACCTATTCATGAAGGGTTAGGGAGAAAATTGGACACTAGAAAATTACAGAACGGAACATAAAAGCTGACTCCAGATAAAGCAGTTTTCTAAAGAGCATGTTTTCAGCATAAATCATGTATTCTGAAGGGAGCCTATTGCAGACTTAGAGGTGAAAGTTTTAGTGGACAGAAAGCATTAAGTCCACTGATGATGGCAGACTTGTGATGTTTCTACTGGATTGTGTTTTATTTTAGGACATTTTAACAGGTATCCAAAATTATGAAACAGCTGTTTTGACATAATGGTATGCAACAAGACATCTTTATATTGATTTTATATGAAGAATATTTACAGACATGCCATAAGAAAGCAACAGCCTTGCTTTACTCAACAGCTCAACAAAAGCAAATTAATCAAGCAAAGCAGTCTGACATTTTAACTATTGTGCAAAAAAAAAAGTCACTCCTTCACATTGCAAGCTCCTTGCATCCATGATTCAAAATTAAGATTTAACCAATAGTTCAAATCACAATACCAAATTGTTACCAAGTGGAAACCTACAAGCATAATAATATGCAAATCAAAGATACCTCAGGTTGCTGAAAATTCAGAATTACGTTTTAAAATTAGAAGAATTACAACCAGGATTCTTCACTGAACTAAAAAAGTTAAGTCAACTGTTTCAGAAAAACCCCCAGTATAATTTTGGAAGGGAGACAGCACAGAAGAATTCCAAGTAATTTTGTTGCTCATTGTGCTAATTAAGTTCAACCAGAGACATCTTGAAAATTAGCTGTGATGTTTCAAAAGTATTCAAAGAAAAGAACATGCTCTGTACTTAAAATAAGCATGTGACTATTTAGCTTAACTTTTAACAAGAAGCTGCAACAGAGATTTTAAAAAAGACAATAGAACAGCTTACAAAATTAAACTCTAGTTAACAATATGATCAGATTTAAGTTTGACAATACCAGTTACATCAGTTTATAGAAACACAAAGATGAATGACATTACTTTTAAAAAAAAAACACCAGGATCTCTATCCATTCCTACTCACGTGTCCCCGTATTCTGCTCTGAATGTTAACAATCACCTGGACTGAGAGAGATGCTTGGTGTATAGCTGTCTCCATACACTGAAACTGTTGGAATCTGTAGTTAAACATTCAACCATACATTTCAAGAGCTGAAAGCCAAGAGGAAAAAAAAGGCAACATTTGTAAATTTCATATTTAATCAATTCATAAAAGTACAAAATTCAGACTACTTCAAAGCTTATTAAATGCTTTCTGGAATTCTATATAAAAATTCCATATAAAAGGTACTTAAAACTGTGGGGTTCTACTTTAGCAGAGGGCAAATTACTGACATGGCTGGGAAATTGGTTAAGTGGCAGGCAAAGTACAAATGATGGATAGATACTTAAATTGGCAGGACGTGACCAGTGGTGTCCCAAAAGGATTTATTAGTCAACAATATTAAAAATTGCAGTAAGTTAGATAATAGCATAGAAAGTCTTATATTCAAATTTGCTAATGAAAAAATTTAGGCAACTGTAGATAGTGTGGATAACAGCATAAAAATAAAAAAGTGGAATTGATAGACTAAGTGAATGGGCAAATTGTGGCAAATGAGAGTTCAATGTAAGCAAGCAGAAGGTTTTCCACTTTGGACCAAACAAAAGGATACATCAAGCGCAGTTTCTAGATGGTAGGAGGCTTAATATACTGGATGTCCAAAGAGACTGGAGGGTTCAGGTGCACACATCTTTCAAATGTCACAAACAGGTGCAGAAAATAAATCAAGATGGCTATTGGAATGCCAACGATCATGTCTGAGAACTAGTGTACAATAGATAAATTCTGCAGCTATACAAAACCTTGATTAAATGCCATTTGGAGGACAGAGCAGATATGGGCACCACATCGTAAGGATGTATTAACCTTGGAGGGATACTGTATCGGTTGTTGATGTTTAACTTAGATTTTAAATCTAAGATTAAAAAAAAGGCATCAAGGGATATGGGCCAAAAGGATTAGAGAGTTGAGCTACAAATCAGCCATAATCTCTCCGAATGGTGGAATAGGCTCAAGGAAATGACTGGCCTACTATTGCTCCTAAACCAATCGGATCACAAAATTACATTTACAAACTGATCAGTAGTGGGTTAAGTTAAGTTTTCAGCTAGCACAAGTAGAAAACCCAGTAACAGTTGATACAAAATAAAATTAGTGGCATGCCGGCAATTTCTTCCTGCTCATTAACCGACATTTCAACCAAGAGCTGAAATCTTACAGTTGAAGCATAGACAACCATTCAACCTTGAATTTTGCCCAATTGCATTTCTAGAGCCTGAGCAGGCAACATGCACCAACTATTAGAACAAAGACTATGTATGTAAGGGGCAAAAGGTGAAAAGGAAAGAGGACTGGTGCCCAAAAGTCATTATTTCACAGTGGTTTAATAGCTAGTGAATTATATCAAAAACACTTTTTCTGACCTACAGTTCTTACTTTCAAAAAAAAACTATTTTAAATTAATTGCTACGTTTAGAGTTGTGAAACATTAAGAATTCAAATGTCCCCATTCTGAAAGCATTGATTGTTTGTTAAAGATATTCACGATAGATTGGAAGCTTGTTTCACACTGATATTAATATCAAACCAAGTTTTCCCTCAAGCACTGTATATTTTAAAAAACTATAGTCCAGGAAATGTTTAAAATTTCAAATACATTGTCCACTTGACCTTGTAAAGAAAAGCCAAAATCCTCAACAAATATGGTGCAAACCTGGACAAGGCTGGGCTCGTCTTAAATGCTAACTGTTAGGAATGCTTTATGGGAAAGACCACAGCAAAACTGGATAATTATTCTCAAAATGGTTTTGATGCTAAATTTTTACTGTAATAAAACATATTTTAGAGAGATAACATCATTCACCTCTTTCTTCATCTCTGGAGGACAGTTGGGAGTTGCTCTTGATAAGAAAGAGGGAAAGTAGGTGTGTAGTATAGAATCAGGTTTCGCACCAAAAGCCAACACTTTCAGCCGAGGATAAAGATGGCGTAACTGATCCTGTAAACTGAAAGCAAGTCAGAAAATTGACAGGCAAACTAAGGAACTAGGTTCACTCACTTCCCTAAAGTCACAAGAACTACAGAGAGATTACTGCAAGCCAATAACTTGTTCCACTGACAAAGCCAAAGCAGGTTATTTTGAATTATACAAGATCCAGTTTACAACAACATGCTTCACAATTTTCATCCATTATCTTAAAAGGATACTGATACACTTGTAAACTGTCACTAACATGATCATTTCAAGACTTGGGATTTTGCCTTTTGATAATTACTTTAAGTTCTTTGGAACCTTTAAAAGAAAATGGAGTTGTTTTTGTTTTAAATATAGAAGGCATAGAATATAAATATTTAGTTTAGATTCCAAAAATAGGATTAGCTGCAATACTGAAGCACAACTGTAAAACTTGCTTTTGCTAAAATGCTGTCTTCAAAAGTGGATAGATACAAGAATCTCAAGTAGTGTACTGTTATCCATTAACAGCTCAGTAACTGGCTGGTTGAAAATTCTGAGTATATAGTTATTATTATTAAAACAAAGTCATAGTTCTTATTCTGGTGCAAGCATTTATTCACACAATAGGACTAGAACCGGTTGAATCGCATGTAAACAGCATGGGGCAGTACAGTGGCTCAGTGGTTAGCACTGCTGCCTCACAGCACCAGGGCCCCAGGTTCGATTCCCACCTGGGAAAGATGTGCAGATCAGGTGAATTAGCCATGCTAAATTGCCCCATAGTGTCAATTTGTCAGAGGGAAATTGGTCAATGTGGGCTGAAGGGCCTGTTTCCACACTATAGGCAATCTAATCTAAAGGAACTTTTTGAAATCATTGAAGTGAGGCAGAAATCAAACTACAGCTTTCTATATAGAAAAAGGTTCACCTTATTTTGTTAACATTGGTACAAGTTACATAGTTGGAAATAAATTTAAAGTATCATCAATGGATCACAAAATATTGAAGGACAGATCTCAGAAACCTGCAGTTTGCATAAACAAGTACCAAATTAAGATTCTAACTTACTTGGGTGAAAGCGAGTTGTTGGGCATGTAAGCAAAGTCCAGCAATGGGAAAAAATCTTTTGGTCCAATTGTTCCAAATCCTTTGGACAGATTAGAATGCATCCTGAAAAGTTAAGGGAGGGAAGGGATATATTAAATTAAGTCTTTTGAGATTATATTTTGCATTATAAAATTGATGCTCCTTCCTATGATTAACATACTATTTACAAAAGGCTGGGAATGTGATTAAAGGGAGCAAAGCAAAAAAAGACATCACACCTATTAAATATCATCATACTGGAATGAAGAAACTATGCTCTCCTGCATAAAGTTTTTTTTTAAAAAAACAATTAGTATGGCATTCCTGGGTGTGAAAAGGAGATCAGTGTTGGTCTCATCTAATTCTTCCTAATCTTTCTAAGAAAGCCACCCGTTTGTTCTATATCTTTAGAAAGCTCAGAATTCTCTCTGAAGTAGTCAGCCAGTTCGGTTTCAACAACCCAGCAAATTCTGCACACAAGCTGTTGAATTTACTAACTTCAATTTCACAATTTGGCATAATAGATTTGAACCAAATCTTTAGATTGAAATTCCTATGTTAACCACTGGACTAACCATGTCAGGTACTTGCATTATTGAATACTTCAAAAGTTACAGTTAAAGTTAATTGCAATATTTTCTTTTGCCTGTGCAATATTAAATACTAGCAAACAATTTCAAAAGAAAACTACATGTTTTGAAGAGAAATCAGATTGGACTCCAAGTTAAACATCTTTCTCTTCACAGGTGCGATCAGGATTTCTCTAGCATTCCCTTTTTAAAAGTCTTTACTAAGTGGGTGATATTTAGCTGGTTCATACATTGTGAATTTTGATACAGGTTTGCACACTGAAAATATACTCACATTAGCAATCGGTCCAAATAACTAATTGCATAACCAGACAGAGATTTGACACCCAATACAGGAAGCATGATGTTAAGCCACACTAAAATTGGAGGAAAGAACAATGTTATGAACGCTTTTGAGAGTTTGAAGGATGTTAGAGAAAAAAAAAGTGAGGAAAAACACGAGGTTACACCAGGGGAGGGGGTGGGTAAAAAGAAAGGAAAAAAATTGAAAAGCTGAAACTAGATTACAAGAGTGAAGGAGGGAAGAAAAACAAAAGAGCAGAAAGAGAACTAGCTTTAAAAGTACTGGGGAAAAAAAGGGGATGGTTCGGGGGGGGCTGTCTTGTGACCTGTGTCAGAACACCAGCCAAACAGGAATCCAAAAATGTTCCACAGACTTCCTGCTCCTCCTGAAACAAATCACTAACGGCCAAACTAAATTGCCACACACAAAAAAAAAAGGTTCTTTTCCTCCACCGTTGAGTGTTTTGGCCTACTTTGCTACAAATTTACAAAGTTTTATACCTTCATTTTTAAAAGAACTACAGAAAATGCACACCCCACCCACTATCTCAAAGCTTTTCTAAACCAAAACATAAAACTTAAATCAAAAGTCTTTCAAATACAGAATAAAGAAAGCCTTTTACAAAAAGATGATTGTTAGAATCTAATTTCAATTAAAAATCATCTACTTTCAAGAACATTAAAATGTGCATTTATAGAAGCTTAGAAACTCAAATAATATTCTACAGAAATATAGGAAATTGGAAATGCTTATTCACCAAGTTCATTAATTCCTTACCTTTCAATCCTTCTGCTAAATCAGTCCCAGTTTGTCCCAAAGCCCACATGATGCTGAGGCATTTATTTGGTTTATTGTACTGGGACCTCAGCAATTCTAGATACTGAAATTTTAAAAAAAAAATTTAAAAAGGCACTTTTTCATTAAACCAAAAGAAAAAAACCAAACAGGACTGTAAGGAGCTTAAGCTTAACAGCAGAATTTAAAAGAAATTTATGTCTTGTAATTAAAAAAATTTAACTTAACTCTTTTACCTAGGAGTTCAAGCTGCATTACTATTTGTGACAAGTATGGTGAGAAAACAACTTCTGGTTTTACCAATGCCTAAAACCTGCACACTATTTCATTACTCCCAGGCC
Organism: Chiloscyllium plagiosum; assembly: GCF_004010195.1. Classification (NCBI taxonomy): domain Eukaryota; kingdom Metazoa; phylum Chordata; class Chondrichthyes; order Orectolobiformes; family Hemiscylliidae; genus Chiloscyllium; species Chiloscyllium plagiosum. Next base: position 3,203,239 of record NC_057712.1, on the reverse strand, counting down.
CACAAGATGTAGGTGGCCATTTGGCCCCCTTATGAGTGTTCCACCTTTTGAGGAGATTACCAGTTTGGATTATGGCGCAAAATCCTATTTGCTCAAACAACGAGAAACCTACTATATAGGTGTCCTCTTGTGGGTTAGGCACTTACGTTCAGACAAACTTTTGTACGAGCAAGTTATAACATACAATCAGTAGATTTACCCTATACACAAGAAGGTCAACCACCTTCCAGAACAGGAATCACATGCTTTGTAGTGTGTTCTTATGCTATTTGCAGCTCCAAAGTCATCCATATGTTAAAAACAAAATTTCAATTCAACACTCACTAATTGCCATCCTTCTGTTGGGAGGACACCCATTTATCAGAAATGTTCGTGCCTAGCCTCTAACTTTCAATGTCGACATTTTTCTTATTTCAAAAAAGTGAGCAACAGCTATAATGTTCTTTAAAAGCCTACTCACTAACTACTGCAATTGTGCTCTCTTAATTTAAAAACCGTCAACATTTCGGGGGAAAAAAATTGATAAGTGCTATTTACTGATAAAAATCTTGTCAATTTCAAGGCTCCACTAAGCTTGCTCCTACACTTGTACATTGTTGTCTCAAAACAAAGCTGCAACTGTGGAACTGGTGCTTACCTTTCCAAGATTCGTTGTTCCAATTTTAGGTTTGTCTAGCAACATAGCCTGAATGCAAATTCTGTAGCCATGTAGGGACTCGCCTGAAAAAGGAATAAGTGTTTATTGCATTCGAAACAAAAAAAAAAGTGTTTGATAAATATTGGATACATCAGCTCTGCTTTCCTTTAGCCACAGACATCAACTTTACTGATGAAAAATTTGGTAAACAATAAATTTTCCATAAATTAGTTGTTGTAGAGTATTTGTATGCAATAATTGAAAGTAGATCACTTTTAAAGAATATATACAAGTACCAACTTTAATTTGCAGTTTGCTGTTGCAAATCCAGTGAAATTTTAAAACTTCCAGAATATACATCAAGGACTGAATGCAAATTGTGAAATGCATGTCAGGATCTCAAAGTTCAAATGTCAAATACTGAAATTGCCTAGGAAGTGTAGGCTTTGATGGCCAATTTTACACAATCCAGAACTTCATGTCATCATGTCAGAGACTTGAACCAGATACACAGGACTTGCCTGGATACCTTGAAAATTACACAGACAACTCCCTGAAATCCATTTACTAAAAGGCCAGTTTCAATTAAAAAATAAACAGCAGCTCAACAGAAGGGGAGCATCCAGTCTTTTGTCATGCCTGATATCAACAGGTCAGCGCAGGCTTTTTCAGCCAGGATCAGACGTCCCGACTGAAAAAAAAATTACAGGAGTCACACGGTGGAAATCTTAGTGTACATCAACACACATGACAGCTAGTGGACCTACACCCCATTTCTATGACAACACCAGGACATACTAACACTGGATATTTTAATGTGCTGTATTGCAAGGATCCTGAAAATTGCCTGATTGAGATATTCTAACTTCAGCTGAATGAAGCGCAACAAGGTAACCTAATTGTCTACAGTTAAACCCAATCTTTGATCGTAAATTCTCTTGTGTGCAAGTGAGGGTTAAGAGATAACATTTGTAAAAAAGTTGCAACTTAACAGTTTTGAAAAAGGTTGTTAAACCTTCAGTCAACTTTGGATATTGAGTTTTCAGACATTTAGGACTGTAGATCTTGCTTGAATTCCAAAAATCAACAATGAAAGCAACTTTCAGACTGGAGACTTATGTCTTGTCTGACAGATTGGGGTTCTTTTCTCAGAACTTTCCATTACTTAAAGATAACGAGAGAGCAACCAAAACACCATCCAGCCATACTGCTTTCTGCACAAAACCCAGTCCAAATTGTAGTTTCTTTGACAAGTCGGTAGCGGCCTCCTTTTTGATTACCTCTTAACATCCAAGCAGCTGCCAGTCCTTGAATATAATGTCTCAGGTGCCTAAACATCTGCTGTTCTTTGAACAAGTCATCAACTTTTCAGGCCAGTTCCCAGAAGCAAAATCAGTTTATTTTCAAACTGGTATTTCACCACCCATGATATGGATGGCAAATAAAACTATTAGGCCAGTTAGCTTAACATGTGTTATTGGGAAAATGTTACAGCCATAATAAAATGCGGTAGTACTACTTAGAAATGTGTGTCATTCAGAGTCAGCATGGCTTCATGAAGGGAAGATCAATCTGACAAATTTACTTGAATTTTCTGGGGGTGTTAACAAGCAGGATCAATAAGAGGCAAAAAAACAGCAGATATATCATTTGGATTTTTAGAAGAAGTTTTTTCCAGGAGATAATGTGCAACTAGTGTAGTGCCACAGAGATCAGGGATGGAGCCACAATTTACATTACTTGGATAAGGAAAGTGAATGTACTCTCACCAAAAGGGAGAAGAGGAGATGACAAAATGTGGTGGGAAGGCAATTGATTAGGATGAAAAAAAATCTATAAAAAAAAGGGGACATGGACAGCTTAGTGAGTGGGCAATAAAAATAATTGATTTGGGAAAATGTGAGGTTATGCATTTCTGCAAGAATAGAGGAGTTGCAAATGGAGAAACACTGGAAAGCTTTACCATAGAGAAATTTGGAAGTCCTCATGCATTAATCACGAAAAGCTAGCAATTCAGTGAGCAGTAGGAAAGCCAAATGGAATGTTGGCTTTTATTTCAAGAGAATGGAACATGAAAAGAGGTGGTTTGGCTAAAACTTTGCAAGGCACTAGTCAGACTGCAAATGATATATGGCACACTTTGTTTTAACCAGCACCTTATAAACCAGCATTCAACAAACTGGCAAAGATTATACATAGGTAAAAACAATGACTGCAGATGCTGGAAACCAGATTCTGGATTAGTGGTGCTGGAAGACCACAGCAGTTCAGGCAGCATCCAAGGAGCAGTAAAATCGACGTTTCGGGCAAAAGCCCTTCATCAGAAATACAGGCAGAGAGCCGGAGATGTTCCCTAAAGTGGTCTGCTAGGGAGTGTCCAGTCTCCCCAATGTAGAGGAGACTGCATCGGGAGCGACAGATACAGTAAGTGATAATGGTGGATGTGCAGGTAAAACTTTGATGGATGCGGAAGGCTCCTTTAGGGCCTTGGATGGAGGTGAGGGATGAGGTGTGGGCGCAGGTTTTGCAATTTCTGCGGTGGCAGGGGAAGGTGCCAGGATGGGAGGGTGGGCGTGGACCTGACCAGGTAGTCACGGAGGGAACGGTCTTTGCGGAAGGCGGAAAGGGGTGGGGAGGGAAATATATCCCTGGTGGTGGGGTCCATTTGGAGGTGGTGGAAATGTTGGCAGATGATTTGGTTTATGCGAAGGTTGGTAGGATGGAACAAATGAACTGAACATTACACAGTGAACATTGCCACTTCCAAATTTCTGATGGAAGGAAAATCAATGAAGCATCTCGGAGGTGGTTGGGCAGAGATACTGTACACATCTAGTCTTCATGTTTTTACACTGAAGAGGTGGGTGTACTGTACCGTTTTTGAGTTAAAAGCTATCAGAACTACCTAATACAGCACCAAGTGTTCTGAATAAAGTAACAATGTAACACCTGGTCAAAAGCTAGATTAGCTGGCTGCCTGGGAGATGACAAAACAGATTCAAATTAGGCCAATCAGTTTAAATTATGCCCTATCCAATCAAGTTTGAATTTAGTATATTCACAATTTTAAAAGCCAATGACACAATCCAATGCCTTGGGGATATAAGACTGGGGAAAATTAACAGTTGGGAGGGGAACTGCCAAGCCAACGACATCTGCAGACTGCCCAGAGAATAGCTCTCTTAAAAAAAAAAGGTACTTTTATTGATCCGTTGCCTGTGAAGCATAAATCTAACAAGAAGATGACGCCGACACAGGAAGATCCAAATCGAAGATTCGACAGCTGGCTGGTTTTGAAAACTTGAATTTTTGGTAAATCTTAAATCAGCGATTTAAAATCGGACTAGTATTATAGATAGGAAGGTAAATGATAGGTTAGAGGAAGGAGTTGTAAATAGTTGTTAGTTAATTATTCTGTTGTTATAGAAATAAAGTGGTTAATTTTTACATTAAATATTTCTTGGCCTCTCGAATTTTCAGATTACTGCACATGATAAATCATGTTGCTGGTTTAAAGTTAAGCAGGAGTGTTCACCACGTATCATAACACCATATTTAAAAACTGTACCATTCAAATTTATACTGTCTTATAGCTTGGTAGGAAAAAAAAAGTGTTAATTAACTTGCTCATTTCAATAACCTCAACAAAGCTTACAATTTGTTAAGCACGATCCAGTTCTCATTCAATTTGCAAGCTTTTTAATGACCTACAAATCATTTATCAAGGTCACTAATGTCTTCAAGAGCAACAGTACCAACACCAATCCCTGGAAGATACCATGGCACATCCTTCCAGTCTGAAAACAGATACCCAACATTAATGTTTTATCACATAACAGTAAGTGAACAGATTGTCAAGTTATCAGCCTAAGGATTTGGCAATGCTGCCATCAAGCAGTACACTCATTGCCTGCTTATTGACACTTGGGTCAGGGGAGAGGCAGAGGCACAGTTCAATCTTGGTTCAAAAGATGGACATGAAAGTAATTGCCCTTTGATTCATTACAGCATCTCATTAGGTTTTGCATCAAGAGTTCCAGTAAAGTTGAAGTCACTGGGAATCACTTTTCCAGAGGTCAGATTATCTCAGCAGGAATTGCTCAGCTTAGTAGCATTACAATTCCAACTACCTTCAGTTGCTTCATCAAGAATGACCTTCCTTTCATTATACAAGTTAAGTTAATCCGCTCACTTAACCAAAAAGCATTCAGATAATTTTGAAGTTATTGGATAACAAATTAATCCAAAGAAGCAAGACCTGGAAACAGCAGCAAGTAAACTTTTGTACTATACAGGCACTAGGCAAACTTCTTCAAATAACACTGAATAATGCTACTTAAAATTAAAAAGGTAATCATAAATTAAAATTCCAGAGTAATGTCGACTAGTGCACTGGCTACAAAACTATTTACGAGGTTGGGCATTTCACAGTAGACATTCCTTCACCCAACTGACTGAAGCTTTGGACCATCTGTATAAGCCAGGAAAGTGATAGTGCACTTTCTACCCATATGCATGAGTAGCAACTACAACTATACTAGGAGAAGCTAGGCAGCAGGCAGGCAAACCAACAAACTAATCTGATTGATCAGCATCTCAAGCAGCTTAAGCATTAAAATTTCCTCCTTTTCTGATTTTTAGTTCCCATCTGTCTGCAGTACCTAAGGGATGAACAGGAGCAAATCACCAAAATTTATTCAGCAAACCAAACAGATTAGCTTCAACTATTCCCATATCCTCCTCCAAATCACATACCATCTCAAGGAAATGGTTATTTTGGCTTCATTATTGATGCATCAAGATCCCGGGACCCTGAGTCCACAGAAACATTTTCACGCTATTTACTATCGTGTTCCAGGTGGCATCTCCAACTTCAAGCAACTAGCAATTAGTAATAATTACTAGCCTTAAATCATCCCATTATAGATTGCGAAAAGAAAAAAACAATTTTTCAATTGTACTTAAGTACTTTGAAATGGATTGTCTGAGAGATAGCATATTTTAGTTCAAATGAGCAAGGAATTAAAAAAAAAACCCAACACTTCCACTTTGACAGCTGTTCAAGCCTATAGTCAAGGACCTCTCTTGTAGCTTCATATGAAATAACTTAGTGAAACATGTCTGAAGTGGAAAGATTTTATTTTTCAAAATTTTGGTCAAAATTGATATACATAAAAAGTCACCCAAATTGTAAGAGCAACTCAAATGTTGTCTACTATATTAAGACCACAGTTCACAAGAAACTACAGGGGAACCTCGATTATCAGAATACTAATTATTCAAAAATCGGATTATCTGAAGGAGATCGAGGTCCCGATGGAAACATTACATCAAAGACATGTTTCCAACAGTGATAGTGTCTTTTGTTACAGTGATTAAACAGTCACCGCCTCCAAATGACTGACCTCCCTCCCCATACTTTCCCTGGAGTTCTACAGAGGGGTGTACCCTAACCTCACCCCGCCCTGCTCTCCAACATTGTTCTGTATAGGGCAACCGTGGGACCTGTCAAAGAGTGGCAGTAAAAAGGTATGAGTGCACGCGCTATTTGGAGACTTACCCTACAAAGACAGCAGCAGTCTTGTTGTTGGTGTGCAGTCCGACTGCCCCGGAGAGGGGGGGGGCCAGAGTGAGTTGGCAGCGGAGAGGGCGGGGTTAGACTGGGTTGGGGGCCGGGGTTAGACTGGGTTTTGGGGGGTGGGGTGGGGGTGGAAGGCGAGGGCTTGCGCACTGTGCTGCTGCTAGTCTCCTGGACAGGCAGCAGACTTTAAAACTCCGAGCCCCAGAGGAAAGGCATTTAAAAATCGATTTTCCAAATAGTCGATTATCCGAACGAAATGGTGCCCGCCCATCTCGTTCAGATAATAAAGTTTCCACTGTGTTTGGTTTATCAAAGTTGGTGTTAAGTGAGGTCTTTTATTTAAAAAAATACTTTAATTCCAACTACACAGCAAATACCAAAAGATTTTTATTGACACAGTTATAAAGACAATGATATGTTAATAAAAAAGGTTCTTATTACCTGCAGCCTTATCTTGTTCACGTAACATAGTATAGATACAATGGTCGAAAAAGTGCTCCAAATGGTCTGACGTTTTTCCCAAAAGAGATTTGATAACATTCCGAAGTTCCTTGTTAGCAAGACTGTATGGATAGTCTATAAAACAAATATTTTTAAAATTAATTCCTGCAAAACATTCAAAATTGTTCTTCCAAAAACTGACATGTTCAACAATTACAGTGAAGCAAAACTAGCAGACATCATGCAACACCACCAGGTATTACACAAAAGTTTGCGTTTTAGGATCACAATGATGTTTAATCATTTTAGCCTTTGATCATTCTGTTGGTCATAAAATCAGGACAGGATCAATATCCTTCTGCGTATCAAATATGAAAAACACTAAGAAATATCAGTTCCCAGTACGTATGGGACTATATTCAACATCAATACAACATGCTCAAAAAGTCAGCAAATTGATAGGTTTGGGGCGGGGGGGCTAGTGGAAAAACCTATGGGCAAGTAGCTTATACTTGTATATTGTTAAAACTAGACACATACATCTATGCCAAGAAGAAATAAAATTTGTCAGTGTCAATATTGTGTTCCATTTATTTTTCTAGAACTAAATTTATAAGACAGAGTAGCAAATAAATACCACTTTCAAAAAGAAAAACCCACAAAAATCACCAGGAAAAATTCAACCATGGGGGCAACTAGAACAAGATGCATTTTGTGGGACAAGGTGAAGGAAATGAGGAGGAACTACTCCTTAAATCAAGGGTATTAATCACAGTTCGTTCCCATTTTGTTATTGATAGGCCCAGAGAGGGCTACCATTGGGGAAGCAGCATTCAGAAACTTCCCAACTTAGACCTCTGCATTCCTGTTCATCCAGAATTCCTGTTCTCTCTACCTAAAATAGGCACATCTGCCTTGGCTTTCAACACAATAAGAATCTTTCATAATAAACCCCACCTGCTGCAGTTGACTCAAATCACATGAAACTGCAAACTAAAAGCACAAATTCAAAAGTAACAAACTTCAAAAAGAAAGCAGTGCTCATATTGGAATGGGACAATCAAGTCTCAAACAAGTCAGTGAAGAAGACAGATGCTTACACAGTAAATAGGACTGGAAAACAGCAAATCAGTTATTTAACAAAATCACACGAGACGAAATCTCAAGCCTCAATGCCTGAAGTTCACAAACATTGCAAATAAGCAATCCAAGGGAGGGGAAAAAAAAAAACCACACAAATGGGGAATACAAAGACCAAGCTTCAAGAAATCATGCGCCATTATTCTGTTACTCCACATGTCTTTTTAAAAAATTGCTGGAGGAACTCAGCAAGTCTTCCAGCTTCTGTGTAGAGAAAGAGTTAAATAGGACTCTGATTCAGAACTTATTCTTGAATTTGTCCCTTTTGAACCTCATGTGAAAGAGTCAACTGTAGAAGGTGGAGCATTATGTGGAAAATGAATGAGTTTCATTTTTGCACGTTCTGAAGACAGATCAGACATAGGTAGGAGGAGTGCTGAGGATGTTAGACCCTTTTGAACCTCATGTGAAAGAGTCAACTGTAGAAGGTGGAGCATTATGTGGAAAATGAATGAGTTTCATTTTTGCACGTTCTGAAGACAGATCACTGGACCTGAAACATTAACAGATTTCTCTCCAGATGCTGATAGGCCTGAGTTTTCCAGTAACTTCTGTTTTTGACTCTGCATGTCTTGCTAGGCACCTTGCATGAATAAAAAAAAAACTAACAAGTCAGTCAAAAAAAAGTTACCAAGTAATGTAGAAATCCTCCATACAAAAATCAATATTATTTAAAACAAAATAAAATTGCTTTGTGATAGTTACTGCAACCATGGAACAGACTTGGCTTTTATGAACGATAAATCCCTTAGCTCTCATGCCCATTCCTATCTTATAAGCAAGCTACTGGCTGATAAAATCCCATTTCAAAACCAGAAGAGTGTCTTGCACTTCAAAATGAATCAGATTGGATACAGACTCATTTGCAACTTTTTACCAAAGCCAAAAGGACAAAATAGTTGGTTCTGATGTAACACTATAGTTATGTTCTTATGGAAAAATCACACAATAGCTGTGTCATTTAAACTAAAAGGGGCCAGAATCATGCTATAGCCAACAGGCAAGGAATGTTCACATTCTCTAAATAATGGTCTAAATTCTTCAATCTCATTAAAGCTAAGTCGCATCGACGAAACACGTGTTATAGCAGAACAGACCATCAGTCCAAGCAGGAGCTTGTTATTGATTAATAACTTGTCTTTAAACTCCTTAAACTAGAATTTTTAAAAGCCCTCACTTCCAAATAAAGAGATGAAGACCACAGTGCACTCATTATGTAACTTTTGACTGTAATATGCAAATTCTCAAATGAAGGCATTAACAAAATACTAAATACAAACAACAGTGATGTCAAAATCCAACTGACCAAATGAATATTGACTGAGAGTAGGGTCAGTGTCTGGTGCTTGTAGCTTATAATTCAAGTATCCAGCCAAATCCTTCACCCAGACAGATGGATTTCCAGGAAACAAATTCTGGCTTTTGTCCAGCTGCTCCTGAAGTTCTTTCAAGTCAAGCTGTGGAGAAAATTAAGACTACTTGGTAACAACTGCAGTTTATATAATCAAGTAACACTGGACAATTCTTACACATTAGGATTTTTTTCACTAGAGGCAGGTTTAAAAAAAAAAGGATAAACTCAGTCTTAGCAGAGTCTTAGCTCTTCAAAACCAAATTAAAATGTTGGGGGAAATCAAGGTCTCTAATTTCAAAGATTCCAAACTCACTTTTCAGCTTACCAGATAAAAAGCACAAACTATTAGTTCTTTAGCACAACATAAGCATAGCATGGTTCAGAGATTAGGGTGCAATGAGACTAAAATGACCAAAAACCAACATCTAAATATTGATTAAAAAGTTATTGGTTTGACCAAAAGTTACATTTAAGTTGGAAATAGTAAATTTCCATGAAAACAAGATTTCCTTGAACATCAATTGTGAAAAACTAACATTTCATGCAGCAAGCAAATAAAAACTATAAAATTGAACAGAGAGAAAAATGAGAGATATTTTGCACATACAGCTTTAACAGCAGTCTCCAAAGAAGGAAAACGCTTGTGCTTCAACCCTGCATCACCAGAGGATTTTTTGACCATCTTTCCTCCAGAGAAAGATCTCAGCTGTTGGTTCTCAGGAGATGATGTTGGAGGAACTTGCTCTTTGTTTTGTTTCTTCCCTATCTTTTCAAATCCAAGCTCAAAAAGAGTTTCAGATGGTTTCAAAGGAGCTAGGAGGGAAAACAAAAACATCCATCAGATGCAATGACAATGGATCTCCCCATCACCAATTAACTAAAACCAACTTTTCAGCAGTGACCATTGCTGAGAGTTTTGTTTTAGCCAATAAAGTTAGGATTATAGCACAGCACAAAACATCTTAATTTTGGTTGGAAATGTAACTAGTTCGTAAGGCTGTATATGAGATTATGCTCCTTTGAATGGTGTAGACTTCGCTTGCCTTGAGAAAACAACAAGCAGCACAACTCATTGGAGAACTCAAACACAGAAACCTCTACATGGCAAATTCATGTAGATGTGTTGATTGAACTACTCAATTTCAATAACAGAGTTCCATTGTAGAGCCCACCCACCCCCCAGTCCTGGAATGAGAGAGAGAGAGAAAAACAAAGATTTTTGTCTCTCCCTCAAAAAGTTCATTAAGATACTCTTGTTTAAGTGGGAAAGCTCAAATAAAAAAGGTGCTCTCTCTCAACTCTCATGAGAGAAGTTTTATTTTGGTGTGAAAAGGTAGATGACAAGCCAAAAGACAAGACAAAAAGGAAGCACTTATTAATCACAGTGATCGTTGATAGATGACCAGTCTCAGTGCAGGAGAACTAAGCATTTTCCCCTCTGAGCTCTACAGCGAATTGCTTATCAAGTAGTAACCTATATTTGCTGGATACTCCCGAGTATGCAATTGCTGAGTTTCTTCAGGATTAGAACATATTTAGAAAAAGTGATTACTAAAGACAACAGCTCCCAGAGCTTTAGATCTGCTCAATACAGTAGCCCAAACCTCAGCAAAATGAGATGCCCATTAACGTATAATCTTGAAAACACTCAGGAAAATAAGAGTTAAACTGAAATTGGTGGGGAGGTCACAATTTTGATCAAGGAGTCAACTACCACAGTGAGGACCGAAAGGTTCCTCCAAGTGAAGCCATATGGGTAGAAGTTTTTTTTTATTTTTAAAAGGGATGGGCACTCACTTTACTGCCTATGTAGAAAATCCTATGTAGGCAAATCCCAAGTGAAAACATAACAGGGTAATAATAGTAAGGGATTTCAACCTCTTCAATATTAATTGGGACAAGCAGTGTGAAATGTTTATCCACTCCCTTGTATCACCATCTGTTCTCCTCTCTTTGGACTTTAACATTTACTCCTTAAATGCAGCTCACCCCTTTCTCCCCACCCCCCCCAAATCTTCCATACAAAAACAGTATCTACCATCAGTGGTGAGAAAGCGTCACTGAACCAGAAACATTTACCAATTTCGTTCCACAGATCCTGCCAGATCTGCTGAGCCTTTCCTGCAATTTCTGTTTCTGACACTCAAAATTAAGGTGGTTGTTAGTCACCTCAGCTTCAGTTATTTCAATAATTTCCCTCTAAGAAAAAAAAAAGGATCAGAAGTAGGAATGTTTAACAGTCAGTTCTGAGAAACATTTTGATTCATATACAGAATCAATCGATGCAAGTGTACAACAAAGCCAGAATAAACATGCAGGCTTGGCAGGTTAGTAACAAGCAACATCTGCACCAAGCAAGGCAATGAACATCTAAGTGAGAAACCAACCTACATTAAATGAGAAACAATTCAACATTTTAAAACAAAACTTGCAGATCAACATCAAGTATTAACTCAATCCATCTGTAAATATGCAGTTGCAGTCACATGCAACATTTACAATATGGAATATAGCAATTTTCCAAGCCTTTTCAAAACTACCTTCCAAACACAAACTTCCATCATCTGGGAAGAGAAGGGTAGCAAGTGCCTAAATACATTACCAACAGCAAGTTCTCAACACACACTGCATCTTGAATTTGGACCTCCAATTATCATTCATTCACACAAAAAAAAACCCGATCAGAATAATGCTCCAAATTTTTGATTGGGACAAGAACTGCAGCAGCTCACTATCTCCTTTCCAAGTGTAATTAGTTGGCCAACACATAATGACCCTGTACTCTTTACATCCCAAAACAGCTGCAAAAGTCCTCAGCAATACACTGCAGCATATACATCTTTTCAACAGTTTATAGATGGAATGGAATCAAAATTGGATGATGTGATAGAAAACACAGCAATCATGAATGGACATTCTTTGGACTGAAGGAAAGTTTGTCAGTCAGTCAACTTCCCAGGTCAGTATTGGGACATTTGTTTTTCTTGATATGCAGGAATTATCAGGATCTTGGTGTGCAGTGAACGACTTCAAAAGTTTGCAGGTAACACTAAACTTGGAAGAATTGTAAATAAATATGGAACTCCAAAAAGGACATTGACAAGTTGGTGGAATGGCTGGACTGGTTGCATGAGATCAAATACAGACAAGTGAGGGGTCTTGCATTTTGGTTTTGGAAAGACAACATAAAGAGTACAATTCTAAAGGGGGTTAAAAGAGAGCAGAAAGAACCTGGCTGTCAGTGCACAAATCATTGAAAGTGGTAGGATAAGTGGAGAGTGCAGTTAAAAGCACCTGTCAGAAAGGTTATGAATTTCTTGAGTATGTCCAGCATTTCTTACAGCAATGTGTCCCAGATGCAAAGGGACAAGCAATTTTTAGATTTAGTGAGTAATGAGTCAGATTAAATTCAACCTAATTATGCTTGAACATCTATCAAAAAAAAATAAAGTGAGTTCAATGCATAATTTAAAGTGAAAAACATGAAATCAGCAACGAATTTTAAACAGACTTCAATGAGATGAGGAAGAAATGGTCCACAAATATCTAATGGGCCAGAACAACAAGAACCATGGAGAATGTTTAAAAGGAAAAGCTTCATTCACAGAACAGCAGTCATAGACAATTAAAGAGCAATAGAAAAGGTACAATATACAATTGAAAAGATAGCTGAATAGGAAAGATACAAAGACCACAAAAGGGGCACAAAATAGCTAGTGAAAAGAGCAACTAAAAAGGGGATTATAAAAAGAAACTTGTCAAGATACCAACATCTTGGTAAGAAAATTTTATATATAGTTACGTAAAGGGAAAGCAACAGATCAGGAGAAATGTTGCCCCACTAAAAAAAAAGATACTGTCAATGACTCTGGGGAAATGGCAGACATCCTGAATAAATTGCTTTGTCACAGTACATACAGTAGAAAGGACAGCTTGCCAGAAGTTCTAAAGAAATTAAAAATGGATTGAAACAGTGCCCGAATAAAGTTAATGCAAGTAAAACAGTAAAATAAATTAATTGAATTTAAAAAAAACGTGACAAATCCCTGGTACATGTGGGTTTCTACTTAAACGTGTTAAAAAAAAGGTAGTGTGGGAGCATCTGGTCGATGCCAAAAGAAAAATCCGAAATCCCTGGATCCAGGATTGGAAAGTTTCATATCACTCCACTTAAGGGGGAAAAAAAAGGAATGCCAGGGAGTTACAGACTAGTTAGGCTAACATCTATGGTGGGTAAACTGTTGGAGTCTAATTAAGGTGTTCAGTTGTCTTGTCCTCAATGTTTGAGTCAACCAGGGAGACATTCAGCACAGATTCACGATACACAGGTCACTGATTTTTTTCTGAGTTGACGAAGGTAGCGGACAGGGATGTCTCTATGCATATTGTTTCTATGAACTTCCAGAAGGTTTTTGATAAGGTTCCACACAACAGACTAAGATAGAAGCTCACAGAATTGAAGGAAACTATGACAGGGCTGGGAAAAGAGTTGAGTGACAGGTGACAAAAAGTAGAGTTAATGGGTAGGTACTCAAATTGGAAAAATGTGACCAATAGTGTCCCAAAAGGATCCGATCTATCTCAATCATTCATTTATTAACAACTTGGATAACGGCTTATAGGGTCTATGTCCAAATTTGCTGACAAGGTTAGAGACAAAAAATAACTGCAGTTGCTGGAACCAAAAGGTAGACAAGCAAAAGGCTGGAAGAACACAGCAAGCCAGGCAGCATCAGGAGGTGGAGAAGTCAACGTTTTGGGTGTAACCCTTCTTCAGGACAAGTTACACAGCATTGCAAACAATGTAGATGAGAGCATAAAATTACAAAGGTATATTGACAGACGAGGTGAATGGGCAAAGTACGAGCAAGTGAGAGATTATCCATTTTGAACCAAAGTAGCCTGATGCATCCTTTTTAGATGAAATTAAATAATGTGGATGTCTAAAAATTGGGGTCCAGGTGCATAGATAGTTAAAATGTCAAAAAATGCAGAAAGTAAAAATCAAGAAAGCAAATGGAATGCAGGCTTTTATATGTAGAAGCCAAGTACAAGGTAGTAGTTATATAAAACCTTGGTTAGACCCCACTTGGGAGTATTGAACACAGATCTGGGCACCTTACCTCAGAGATATATTGGTATTGAAAGAAGAACAATGTAGCCTTTACAAGAATGTTACTTGGACTTCAGGGATTCAATTAGAGGTAAGATTATGCAAATTAGGCTTTATTCTCTAGAACATCAGAATCAAAATCATAGAATTAACAGGAAAAGACCACATATATAAAATAAGCTATTTCCACTGGTTGGGGATTCTAGAACTCAGGGATGCAGTCTCAGAATTAGGACCAGACCATTCAGAAAAGACATTAGGAACCACTTGATCACACACGGTAGATGTTTGGAACACTTCCACAAATGGCAGTGGATGGTGGATCAATTGTGAACTTTAAGTCAGAGACGGGTAATTTTTTTTTGTTAAGCAAAACATTACAAGGGATATTGACCAAAGACAGGTATATAGAGTTAGGCCATAGTTCAGCTAATATCTCATGTAATGATGGAAAAGACTCCTGTCCCAAAATGTCTGATCCTGGAACCAGTGCAATGGGCTAATGGCCACCCTAACAATAGTCATTTCATGATTCTGTGACTGAATGAGCCAACATACATGGTTCCTGCACTCTATTGAGTGCTACAGTTTCAGCTGAAACAAATTGCTGGTTGGATCTGTCAACATGCACTTTGTGTTGTCTTTTCACTTCATCTGTGCAACTGAACCATTCCTTTTAAGAATGCAAGTGTCCTACAGACACAACTTCCCTACATTATATGGTGATATTATGCATCTGGTGATATTATGCATCACCATATTATGCATATGGTGATATATCTATCCAATTATTCACCAAAAAATATTTTTCAACTCTGCCAAGTAGAAAAGCTGGTTCACTGTTTCAGGTGCAGAACTAGAGAATTTCGGGAGTCTGTGCGCAAAATATTTAGGTTCTCTCTTTTTGGGTGTTAATGATCCAACTGTACTTCTGTTCAAAATTGATGGTTGAAACTTTCCTCAGCTGTTTAATGGCATTTTCCTCCTTTTTGGCAATGTTTCTCCACCCCTAAAAATCAAAACACTTTCCCCCTCAGGATGTAAATAATGGCAAGGCTGCTTTTATTGTCCATTTTTAACTAACGAGGCAATGGAACTCTGGAAGATAATAGGGGTCTTATGATTATGCTCCCATGACAACTTGCAGAACTCTTAAGAGTGCAAAAACACCAGTCCATTGTGGCAGCACCAGCTTGTTAAATAAACATCTCCCCCTCCCCTCCCCTC
Source organism: Chiloscyllium plagiosum (assembly GCF_004010195.1). Classification (NCBI taxonomy): domain Eukaryota; kingdom Metazoa; phylum Chordata; class Chondrichthyes; order Orectolobiformes; family Hemiscylliidae; genus Chiloscyllium; species Chiloscyllium plagiosum. Next base: position 3,187,746 of record NC_057712.1, on the reverse strand, counting down.
CATAGAAATGAATAGGAAGGAATTTCAAATCAATGCATTCCATGCCTTAACCACTCACTGAGTGGAAATGCTCTGATTACCCTTGCTTCTCTTCTCTTACAAAAAAAGAGCCGCAGAAAATGGGAGATGCACAATACTCGTTTAGCGTATCAGTATTTACTGTGGAAAAGGATATGGAAGATATAGAATGTAGGGAAATAGATGGTGACATCTTGAAAAATGTCCATATTACAAAGGAGAAAGTGCTGGATGTCTTGAAACGCATAAAGGTGGATAAATCCCCAGGACCTGATCAGGTGTACCCAAGAACTCTGTGGGAAGCTAGAGTTTAATTCAGATAAATGCGAGGTGCTACATTTTGGGAAAGCAAATTTTAGCAGGACTTATATACTTAATGGTAAGGCCCTAGGGAATGTTGCTGAACAAAGAGACCTTGGAGTGCAGATTCATAGCTCCTTGAAAGTAGAGTCCTAGGTAGATAGGATAGTGAAGAAGGAGTTTGGAATGCATTCCTTTATTGGTCAGAGTAGAGTACAGGAATTGGGAGGTCATGTTGCAGCTGTACAGGTCATTGGTTAGGCCACTGTTGGAATATTGCGTGCAATTCTGGTCTCCTTCCTATCGGAAAGATGTTGTGAAACTTGAAAGGAGTCAGAAAAGATTGGGTTGGAGGATTTGAGCTGTAGGGAGAGGCTGAACAGGCTGGGGCTATTTTCCCAGGAGCGTCAGAGGCTGAGGGGTGACCTTCTAGAGGTGTACAAAATTTTGAGGGGCATGGATAGGATAAATAGACAAAGTCTTTTCCCTGGGGTCGGGGAGTCCAGAATTGGAGGGCATTGGTTTAGGGGGAAAGAGGGGAAGAGATACAAAAAAGAGACCTAAGGGGCAACTTCTTCACTCAGGAGGGTGGTACATGTATGGAATGAGCTGCCAGAGGAAGTGGTGGAGGCTGCTACAATTGCAACATTTAAAAAGCATTTGAATGGATATATGAATAGATTAGATTAGATTACATTACAGTGTGGAAACAGGCCCTTCGGCCCAACAAGTCCACACCGAACCGCCGAAGCGCAACCCACCCATACCCCTACATTTACCCCTTACCTAACACTACGGGCAATTTAGTATGGCCAATTCACCTGACCTGCACATCTTTGGACTGTGGGAGGAAACCGGAGCACCCGGAGGAAACCCACGCAGACACGGGGAGAACGTGCAAACTCCACACAGTCACAGTCAGTCGCCTGAGGCGGGAATTGAACCCGGGGTTCTGGCGCTGTGAGGCAGCAGTGCTAACCACTGGGCCACCGTGCCGCCCAAATAGGAAGGGTTTGGAGGAATATGGGCCGTGTGCTGGCAGGTGGTACTAGACTGGGTTGGGATACCTGGCTGGCATGGACCAAAGGGTCTGTTTCCTTGCTGAACATCTCTAAGACCTTTTAAAAACAAAATTACGTCCTCTCGTTCTGGGGTCCTCTTCCAAGCAGAAACAGTTACTCCCTTTCAACTGTTGCAAAATTGGGCAGGCTGGACAACCTCTAACAAATCTCCTCTTGGCTTTCTTCTATCCAAGACAGACAATCCAAGCTACTTCTACCTATCCACTGAAATTTATTATTCCTCTAGGTAAGAAGTGTTAGGATTTTCAGCTACAAACAGATAGCCAGTTGATGAATGATGGTAAAGATTTGTTCACAAAAGTAATGCCAATGCAAAAAAATCATTACAAGTATATACATCCCAACTCAACCACACCACTCTGTTTCAATGTCATTTTGTGCTCCAGTAAAACCACAATTATGCATGAAATTAAAACAAACAAAAAGCAGATTTCATCACTGAGTTGGTTTCAAATCTGCTTCCACTACTTGTGCTGAATGAATTTATTTCAAAGTCAGTAAACAATTTATTGTAGCACTCCTCTCTTAGAGGGTTCCCACTTTAGTTCAGCTAACCAGCAATTACTGGTAGAAATAGATAGTGTCATCATCAAGTCAAGTTCAGTTACAAAGATGCCTGCAGCCAAGTAACTGAACAACATTCAGAATAAAAACCCATGTGATCAGCAGTCAGCTAGACAGACTACCACAGATGCCATTGAATCATAACCCAGCAACAAGCCATTTTCACAAGACAAAACTAGCAAGAAAAATACTGGAAAACCACACAATCCACAGAGCTATCCAGTCAAAACATTTTCTTCATCCATTCAACTAAAAATAGCAAGTATATAATAGCAATGAAACTAAACAAAAGCTATATTACATGACTTTTAAATTAACAGCACCAGAAATAATTCACGTTAACAAGTTTAAATTGCACAAATTCTATGCAAGCACATCCCACTGAAATAAAAAATTAAAAAAGTTTAAAATGGAGGTAATTCAGACATTAAGTGGGGAGCAAAGGTGGGTGCATATTCAACTAATTTCATTAGACCTTTAGTCCTAACACCCAACTCCCATTCCCTCCTTCCCAAGCCTGGGTCTACTGAAAAGCCTGCTTGGACAGAGTTAAAAATTGCTCACCTTCTGCTACTCTCTGCTCCTTTCTTTATTTCAAAAATATAATTTATTCATAAAAGTACAGTTGGACATGCCATACATATGTAAACATTCCATTTGTTTGCATACCGAAACAGAGTAATCATTCCTATTTACAGGTCTGTACAATTACATTTTTAGCTGAGGCGTCAGCAGTGCCCAAATGACTGCGCGGGCCCTCTGTTCTTCTTTAGGCAGGCAGACGTTACACGGTGGTCTTTCCCCACCACGCCTTGGCGGCAGCTGTCCCAAGCTTCAGCACGTCCCTCAACACGTAGTCCTGGACCTTGGAATGTGCCAGTCTGCAACACTCAGTCGGGGTCAACTCCTTCACCTGGAAGATCAACAGGTTTCGGACCGCCCAGAGAGCGTCCTTCACCGAGTTGATGATCTTCCAGGCACACGA